>NC_045436.1:5129141-5267482 GCF_002776525.5 Piliocolobus tephrosceles | reverse complement strand
GGCTCTGTCGCCCAGGCTGGAGTGCAGTGGCCGGATCTCGGCTCACTGCAAGCTCCGCCTCCCGGGTTCACGCCATTCTCCTGCCTCAGCCTCCCGAGTAGCTGGGACTACAGGCGCCCGCCTCCTCGCCCGGCTAGTTTTTTTTTTTTTGTATTTTTAGTAGAGACGGGGTTTCGCCATGTTAGCCAGGATAGTCTCAATCTCCTGATCTCGTGATCCGCCCGTCTCAGTCTCCCAAAGTGCTGGGATTACAGGCTTGAGCCACCGCGCCCAGCCTAAATTTCTATTGTTTTAAACCACACACTTTGTGGTACTTTGCCATGGCAGCCTAGGAAACTAATACACATGGTGTAAATAGAGGTTGAGTATCTCTAATCCAAACATCCAAAATCCAAAATGTTCCAGAATCTGAAACTTTTTTTGAGTGTCAACATGACACAAGTGGAAAATTTCACACCCGCCCTCATGGGATGGGTAGCAGTCAAAATGCAATCTTTGCACAACAGCAAACATGGAGAATCAACGTCAGTGTTCATCAGTGGAGGACCGAGTGAAGAAAATGTGTATACTCCGTGGAATATTAGTCAGCCATAAAAAAGAATGAAGTCATGTCTTTTGCAGCAGCATGCATGGAACTGGAGGCTGCTATCTTAAGTGAAATATAACAGAAACAGAAAGTCAAGTGTCACATTTTCTCACTTCTAAGTGCCAGCTAAACATGTACACGTGAACATAGAGAGTGGGACAACAGACATCAGAGACTTAAAAAGGTAGGAGGGTGGGCGGGGGTGAGAGACGAAAAATTAGCTATAGGGACAACATGCAGTCTTCTAGTGAGGGTTTCTCTAAGGGCCCACACTTCACCAGTATGCTTTATAGCCATGTAAGGTATCTACAGTTGTAGCCCCCAAATCTACAAAAGTAAAAATAATTTTTTAAAAACTTGGTTTCATGCACCCAGTGCGGTGGCTCAAGCCTGTAATCCCAGCACTTTGGGAGGCAGAGGCGGGCAGATCACGAGGTCAGGAGATCGAGACCATCCTGGCTAACACGGTGAAACCCTGTCTCAACTAAAAAAATACAAAAAAAATTAGCTGGGTGTGGTGGTGGGCACCTGTAGTCCCAGCTACTTGGGAGGCTGAAGCAGGAGAATGGCATGAACCTGGGAGGTGGAGCTTGCAGTGAGCCGAGATTGCACCACTGCACTCCAGGCTGGGCAACAGACTGCACTCCTCCGGTTTTTTTTTTGTTTGTTTGTTTTTGTTGTTGTTGTTGAGACAATCTTCCTCTGTTGCCCAGGCTGGAATGCAGTGGCATGATCTCTGCTCACTGCAACCTCCACCTCCCGGGTTCAAGCAATTCTCCTGCTTCGGCCTCCCGAGTAGCTGTGACTACAGGTGTGTGCCACCACGCCTGGCTAATTTTTGTATTTTTAGTAGAGATGGGGTTTCGCCGCGTTAGCCAGGATGGTCTGTATCTCCTGGCCTCATCATCTGCCTGCCTCGGCCTCCCAAAGTGCTGGGATTACAGGCGTGAGCCACCATGCCTGGCCAATGAACCTCTCCTCTTGTTTCCATCCACCAGAGAGGTATTGGGCTTTGAAATCAGTCAGACCTGAGTTCAGATTCCAGCTCTGCCACTTATAGTCTATGTAGCTTGGTACAAACTGCTTAAACTCTAAAGCCTCAGTTTCCTCATCCATGTTAAGGTGTTAAGAAAACCTAACTCAAAGGGCAATTATGAGGATTGACAGCATTGACACAATACCTGGCATATGATGAACACTCAATAGACAGTAATCAAGCTATGGTGGCCACTCCCTGGTGTGGAGTTTTCAATCAGGAGGCTGAGTGCAGAGTGCAGAGTCCAGTGGCAGAGCCTCTTGGCCAGGTCCGACTGCGGAGACGGCAGAGAAGGAGCCAGGGAGATGCTGTGTACCCCAGGTCCCTGCTGTGGGCACCTTGAACTGGGGGAACTCCTGCCTCCTCTCTGTCTGGTGTGAACTCTGCTTCCTCCCAAGGAGTGTGAGGCCTGAATCCACCCATGGTTTATTCACCCCTGACCAAAGCAAATGTTCGTGTTGAGAGGAAGCAACAAATGTGAAAGGTCAAGACAGAACACAGAGCATTTCTGAGGAAGTCTGTGGTGTCTGAGGAAGTTTTGATGGGCTCTAGAAGCCTGTCTTTGCCTATCCCAGGGCAAGTATAGCATTCAAGGAAGTAGTACCTGGGCGGGGCTGTTGGTAGCAGGGGGTGGTCATCTGATTACGACGGAAATGCAGAGTTTATTTTATCTGATTACCAGGGAACTGCCTGAGAGATTTCATCTGTCATAATTCTAAGCATTGCCGAGGAGGCTTTATCTTTACAGTTTCCAGTGTAAAGGCCAGAGGATGCTGGTTGTTGGGAGTGGTGAGGGGCACATAAGCGTACATTACTCAATTTTGTCTGATTTTGTATACACTTGAAAATCTCCATAATAAACACCAGGAGCGATGGTGTGTGCCTGTGGTCCCAGCTACTCAGGAGTCTGAGCTGGGAGGATGGCTTGAGCCCAGGAGTTCCAGACCAGCCTGGGCAACATAGTAGGACCCCCACCTCTAAAAAACCAGCAACAAACAAAAAACAGAAAAACCAAAACAAATTTTTTTTTTTTTTTTTTGAGACAGAATCTCACTCTGTGGCCCAGGCTGGAGTGCGGTGGCACGATCTCTGCTCACTGCAAGCTCCGCCTCCTGGGTTCACGCCATTCTTCTGCCTCTGTCTCCCGAGTAGCTGGGACTACAGGTACCCGCCACCACGCCCGGCTAATTTTTTTGTCTTTTTAGTAGAGATGGGGTTTCACCGTGGTAGCCAGGATGGTCTGGATCTCCTGACCTCGTGATCCGCCCGCCTCGGCCTCCCAAAGTGCTGGGATTACAGTCACCGCACCCGGCCCCAAAACAAATCATGTTAAAAGAAACGAAAATTTAAGAAACAACTAACAACCAGGAATAACCATCTCCTTTGAGAATCCCAATACCACCTCACAATACACATAATCATGAGAATCTGTATTAAGAGTGTTTCTCACCCTTAATACAGGAAGTTGCCATAGAAAAGGAAGTCTGAAGACTCGCTCTGTGTCTCTCAACGTTCCAACGTTTCCTTATTCATAAATGACAGAGTGCTCTTCAGATTGACACATCAGGTTGCAGCTCTTCTCTGCTTGAAATCCCTCAGTAGTTTCCAGGGTAGTGTCCCAGTTCCTTTATGACCAGGATCCGGCACACGTTTCGCCTCCCATTTGTACTCTCCACCTCTTGTGTGCGGGTCTTCTCCCTCCAGCCCTAGGGAATGACGTGCCTTTTCCTACCGTGTGCGCTCTGCCTCTCTTTCCTGGGTCCAGGCTGTTCCACTTCCCGGAATGCTCCCTTCCCCACTCCCACGCCCCTGCCCATCACCTACTCATGCTACAAGTCTGTCCTGAAGCCCTGCCTCTTCTGCAAGATCTCCGGACCCTCAGCAGAGACCTCCCTCCATGCTCCTGTTACAGGACTTTCCCTTAGTTCAGCTAACGACGGGCTCCTTGTCCGGCCCACAGCCACGAAAATGGAGGCTTGCAGACGGTTCGAAGGATGAGTAAAGCAGGGTTTTATTGGGTGAAAAGGGGAAAAGGGAGGAAAAGGAACCCTCTGCGAAACCAGAGTCCCTGCTCGTGCCCTTCCTGTCTGCCAACTTGAATCCCAGATTCCACCCAGAAAGAGATGGGGCCGGGCTCCTCCCCAGTGCGAAGGACGTGAACTTGCCGAGGGTCCACCCTGGTGCACAGGCCTGTCTCACTCCCGTTGTACACAGTCATTACCTCTCATCATTTCTGTCTTTTCCCTCCGAGAGCGGTGAACCTCTTAAATGCAGGAGTGATTTTGTTTCTTTTTGTCTTCCCAGTGCATGGCACATAGTTGATTTTTTTTTTTTTTCCCCCTGAGACAGGGTCCAACTCTGTCGCCCAGGCTGGAATGCAGTGGCGCAATCTCGGTTCACTGTAGCCTCCACCTCCAGGCTCCAGCGATCCTCCCACCTCAGCCTCCCAAGTAGCTGGGACTGCAGGCATGCACCATCGCACCTGGCTAATTTTTGTATTTTTAGTAGAGATGTGCTTTCGCCATGTTGCTCAGGCTACAGTGATCCTGAGCTTGAGTGATCCACCTGTCTCAGACTCCAAAAGTGCTGAGATTACAGGTGTGAGCCACCGCACTCAGCTAAAAACACAAATAAGTGTAGTAATACTGTGAAGATTGCAAAATATTGCTGAGAATACAGTTCACTAGTATCATCATCATAGAGCACAAAACAAATTCTGGTATTAAGAATATCAGCCAGGCGTGGTGGCTCACGCCTGTAATCCCAGCACTTTGGGAGGCAGAGGCAGGCAGATCATGGCATCAAGAGATAGAGACTATCCTTCCCAATATGGTGAAACCCCATCTCCACTAAAAATACAAAAAGTAGCTGGGTGTGGTAGTACACGCCTGCAATTTCAGCTACTCAGGAGGCTGAGGCAGGAGAATTGCAGCCGGGTGCGGTGGCTCACGCCTGTAATCCCAACACTTTGGGAGGCTGAGGCAGGCAAATCATGAGGTCAGGAGTTCAAGACCAGCCTGGCCAACATGGTGAAACTGTCTCTATTAAAAATACACAAATTAGATGGGTGTGGTGGTGGGTGCCTGTAATCCCAGCTACTTGGGAGGCTGAGCCAGGAGAACCATTTGAGCCCTGGAGATGGAGGTTGCATTGAGCCAAGGTGACAGGGTGAGTGAGACTCTATCTCAAAAAAATAATAATAATAGTAAAAAAAATAAAAATAAGATTATCGTAGCCCTAACACATACATAGAAAACTCATTCTATTAGAAATTAAATTATACAAATATTACTAACAATCACTTTTATAGCTGTCATTGTAAACTCAAAGACAAGAAATAAATTCATCACCAGAAAACATAAAACAAGTACTTAGCCTTATGGTTAAGAAGCCTGTAGTTGCCTTTTACTGAATGGCACCTCAGTTCTTGGTATAAAGTTTGACACAGCAACTGGAAGGACAGCTTTAACTTGAAAACGGTTTTATTTTTAGAGTTGTCATGTTACAAAAGCTCTTCTCACATAGCTAAGCTGTTGGAAAGAGACCAGGTTTTGTGAAAGTTTTTTGTTAAGTATTTCATGTTATCCTCACTGTAACCCCAAACAATGACAAATGCTTCCTAAGCTGCTGTAATGCCGATTCAGCTGATAAATTAATACAATTCTCCTTCTTTAAAGTCCTAAGCCAGTAAATGCTTGTTAACATTGTTGATAGGAATGAATGAAGATGGATGGACCACCCAAAGATTCTCCTATTCCAGGGTAATCTTCAAAGACAAAACATCAATTTCACTGTGTTTTTTGCTTATCCAGGTCAAGAGTTACCAATACCAAGACATCAAACTGCACAGACATTGCACCTAGAGCAACAGGAGGTAGTATATAAAACACCAGTACTAGAGGGAATTGGGAGAGGGAGCAGAAAAATGGTTCATCTGTATCAAGTGTGGTCTGCAAGTTGTGGGGTGTAGAATGTAGCTTGTGGATAGAGGAAGAGTATTAGAAAAAATTAATGCTCATTCAAGTTTATTTTATGAACTAGCCAAAAAGTCACACATGGATATTCACAGTAGGCAGAATAATCAGAGCAGAAATAGCACTTTTGGCACATAGTTATTGGGATTGAGGGAGAATTCATTTTAGCTTTAATTTTAAAATAGTTTTAATCACTTTTATCTTAATTCTTCTAAAGCTTTTAATTTTAAAAAAGCTTTTAATTTTTATTGTGGCAAAATATACATAGCATAAAATTTGCCATTTTAACCATTTCTAAGTGCATAGTTCAGTGTCACTAAATACAATCACCTGATTGTACAACCATCACCACCATCCATCATCTCTAGAGCTTTTTCCTATTCAACTTCCCAAACTGAAACTCTGTACCCCTTAAACAATAGCCCTTCATTACTCTCTCCTCCCAGTACCTAGGAACCATCATTCTACTTTTGGTTTCTATGAAAATGACGTTCTAGAGACCTCATATAAGTGGAATCATGCAGTGTTTTTTGTATCCAGCTTCTTTCACTCAGCCTTATGTCAAGGCTCATTCATGTCGTAGCACGCGTCAGAATGTCTCTTTTTAAGGCTAAGTAATATTCCACTGTATGTCTGTATCACATTTTGTTTATCCATTCCTCTGTCAATGACTGCTTCCACCTTTTTGCTATCATGAATAATGCTGCTATGCAAATGAATTTGCAGATATCAGTTGAAGTCCCTGCTTTCAATTCTTGTGGGTTTAAACCCAGAAGTGGACTTGATGAATCATAGGGTAATTCTATGTTCCATTTTTTTAAGGAGCCACTGTACTCTTTTTCACCATGACTATACCATTGTGGAGTCCACCAGCAATGCACAGGAGTTCCGATTTGGCTACATCCACACCAAAACTTATTATTTCCCCGGTTTTTTTTTTTATATATATAATTGCCATCTTAATGGGTATGAAGTGGTATCTTATTGTGGTTTTGATTTCCTTACTAATCAGTGATGTTGAGCGTCTTTTATGTGCCTGATGGCCATTTGTATATCTTCTTTGGGAAAATGTGTATGTAAGTCCTTTGAATATTTTTAAATTGAGTTGTTTATCCATTGCTTTATATATTCTGGATATTGATCCCTTATCAAATATATTATTTGAAATATTTTCTTCCATTCTGCAGGTTGTCTTTTGATTGCACGAAAGTTTTAAACTTTGATGAAGTCCAATTTACTTATCTTTTTCTTTTGTTGCCCATGCTTTTGGTGCCAGAAAGTTTTTAGCTTATAATTTTAAATATATCATGTTTCCTGCCTCATATGTACCACTGGAAAAGGTCCCTTTTATGTGCTTAGTTTCTGTCAGAGGTACATGTATTTTGAAGTGGAGAACAAAGATAATTGCAAAATTGGCATGGAGAACTAAGGTAATTATGAACGTTCCAGATACAAAGAGAGAGGTTCAATATGCTAGCAGTTCTCTACCAATCCATCCTGGAAGTCTTCTTTTAGGATTGCCTAAGTAATTCAGGGGATGGGTGCAAGACACACAAGTGTGTCTTGCATGTAAACAAGGTACAGAGAAGAGGATACAATAAAATAAGACGAGATAAGAATATTAGGAAAGCCTTTGTTCAGAAGGTTGCCTCCAGAGGCAAAAGGGACAGTTTCACTTTGCTGAGGGAAACAGGATGGTAAGAACCCTCGCAGGGAAGACCTCTGCTTACCCTGATGCACAGAGAAGGTGTAAAATAACTTAATGGAAGACCATTAGGCTGAGAGGGCTCCCATGGCCTGGGTTCCTACACAGACAAAAGGAAACAAGCTTAGCCAGTCACAAGTGTCCGGCTGAGTATTACCTGTGTAATGAGAGGCCTTCCACCAGGATAGTTCAAATAATGCAACTGCCCAAATTTTCACCAAATAGTTTCTCTACTCTACTTCTACATTCACCCTATAAAAGCCTTCCCTACAAACACCTCCAGTGCATCCTCCAACCACTTTCACTTTTTAGCTGCCTGATCCATGAATCTGTTTGTTCAAATAAACTCTTTAAAATTCTAATATGCTTAAGTTTATCCTTAAAAAAAAAAAATTGAGATGGGATCTTCCTATGTTGCCCAGGCTGGTCTTGAACTCCTGAGCTCAAGGGATCTTCCTGTCTCAGCCTCCTGAGTAGCTGGGACTACAGACACGTGCCTCCACACCCAGCTTACATTTATCTTTAAACAAGGGTTTGACCCCTTTCTGAAATTTGTTTATATTAAGACATGAATCCTAGTGATATTGCAGGCTCATTTTAAACCATCAGACACTTTGGTCTCTGGACCACTATTTGCCCTTTGTGACCTAATCTCCTAAGAAATTCAAGTGTAATTCAAGTTAGTTAACCCTCTGCTGATCAGGGGAGGTTGCTCTGGGTACAAGTTCAAGAGAGGCACTCATACCTTCCTACCAACTTCTCCGGAGATTCAACATGGCAAGTCTTGCCCTCTTGGGGCCTAGGACAGAGCAAGGCCTCCTCCTGGGGCTGAATCACTGAATTTCTTCCCAGCCCTGTGCCCTCCCTATATGAAGACACGATGCTGGGTAGACAGTCATCAAAGATATGTCTCCCCTAATGTCTGGTCCCTTCACTCCATATCTCCTGGTCATTTCTGCTGACCAGACTACCTCTCCCTGTGCTGACCTTGGAGAAGTGAAGCCTGCTCCCAAGGTGCCTAGACTTTTTGCTGCTTCACAATCACACAGTTTCACCTGGGATAGGAGATGGCAGGAAAATCATCAGTGATTTCTGTTCCCCTCTGTGGGTCTCTAAATAAGTTGATCATTGCCTCTCAGGGCTTTATTACCTAGCCAGTCTCCTGGAGAGATGAGAAATGTTTCCACTAAGGACAGGATGCACTGCCTGACGTGAGCTTATTGCAAGTTAAGTCTCCAACCTGGTTCAGAAGCGCCGTCTGCCTTCTGCTCAGATCTGCTCATGGGTTGGGTGCTCCTAACAGCTTCGGCTCCAAAGCCCAGACCAGGAGAGAGGTGGCTTCACCAGTGGAGGGCGCCAGGCTCTCTGATGAGCCGGGAACTGGAATGCGGCCACCTGGGCAGAAGTGGTGGTGGTGGGGATACTGAGTGGCAGGGAGAGTGAGACGCTTGGTATGAAAAGCATTCATCACGGTATTTAAGTGAGGACACCTGGAAGCCATGAAATTCACTAAAATCAATCTGTTGCAGATCATCTGTGATTTGCAATTTTATAATTTGATCTTTGTTTTTTCCTTCTAGCAAAACTTCCTTGTAGCCAGCATGATGGGAACTGAGGGAGGTGGTACCAGCCTAGTAAACCATACAAGTTTCTAGTTGAGAGTTTTAGCCTTTATAGAGAGTCAAAATCCAAACCTCTGACCTGTCTTCTCCTGACCCTGCTTTTAACCCCATATCCCTCCCACCTGTTTCTTTCCCCCAGCTCCTCTATTCTATAAAAATTCAACTGGTCTCTGTTTTTCCTTAATCAGAGTCAAGCCCTCTCGAGGAGGCAATAATAAAGCATGAGAAGGGAGAAAAGCATGAAGGTTGGCCGTATGGTTACAATAAAAAGCAAACAAACGACAACAAAAATAATAAATCACATTGCATGCAAGTGAGTCTACCAGGAATTTTTGCTGCATTTACAATATTTGTAGGAAGGAAATAAATAAGTACGGGACTACGATTTTTATTTTACGGGTAGAAAACCTAAGATGTATAACTTTTTCCCCAAAGTCACACTGTTAAAAACAAATTGAGCAGTATCATATTGGGTATTTTGGGGAAGAATGTGGAGAATAAACAAACTGTTCCTGGAACTTGAGTCTTCCGACTTCCAGATCAGATTCAGTTCAAAACGCTAGTCCTTTTACATAGTCCTCAGTCTTTGTGTCAAAATGGAGATGCACTGGCCTGGGCAACATAAGAAGACTCTGTCTCTACAAAAAACAAATTTTTTAATTAGCCAGGCGTGGTGGTGGCCAGGCTGGTCTTAAACTCCTGAGCTCAAGGGATCCTCCTGCCTCAGCCTCTTGAGTAACTGGGACTACAGACATGTGCCTCCACATCCAGCTTACATTTATCTTTAAACAAGGGTTTGACCCCTTTCTGAAATTTACTTAAGACATGAGCCCTAAGTGATACTGCAGCTCATTTTAGACTGTCAGGCATTCTGGTCTCTGGAGCTATAGTCCCAGCTACTCGGAAGGCTGAGGCAGGAAGATCACTTGAGCCTGAGAGGTTGAGGTTGCAGTGAGCCATGATCATGCCACTACACTCCAGCCTGGGCAACAGAGTGAGACTCTGTCTCAAAACGAAACAAAAAAAAAAAAGTAGATGAATCTAAATAGACTAATTGCTAGTCTGTGCTGTAGGCAGGTTTATGATTGATTCATCTTTGAAAATCTTATCTACTTGTTTAAGTCAGTTAGTTTCCCTGAAACATGATACTGGTTGCCTAATACCTACAGTTGCTATTTAATATCATTTTTTTTTTCTCAAGAGATAGCAGAGAAAATGACCTTAGCATTTTAGGGTGGGTTTTATTTGCTCATATGTAAACATCTATATCACACATCGTTTGATCTAAAAAATGTTTGCCAAACAAAAAAGCATGCCATGCTCATGGATTGGAAGGATCAATATCATTAAAATGGTCATACTGCCCAAAGCAATTTACAAATTCAGTGCTATTCCTATCAAACTACCAATGTCATTTTTCACAGAGTTAGCATAAGCTATTCTAAAATTCATATGGAACCAAAAAAGAGCCCAACCAGCCAAAACAATCCTAAGCAAAAAGAACAAAGCTAGAAGCATTACATTATTTGACTTCAAACTATACTATAAGCCTACAGTACCCAAAACAGCATGGTACTGATACAGAGACCAGTGGAACATAATGAAGAGCCCAGAAATAAATCCACATACCTACGGCCATCTGATCTTTGACAAAGTCAACAAAAATAAGCACTGAGGAAAGGACTCCCTATTCAATAAATGGTGCTGGAATAACTGGCCAGTCATATGCAGAAGAATGAAACAGGACTGCTACCTTTCACTATATTAAAAAATCAACACAAAATGGATTAATTATTCAAATGTAAACCTCAAACTATAAGAATTCAAGAAAACCTAGGAAATACCATTCTGGACATCAGCCTTGGGAAGGAACGTATGACTAAGTCCTCAAAAGCAATTGCCACAAAAACAAAAATTGGTAAGTGGGGCCTAATTAAAATTTTTTGGGCAGGGTGGAGTCTCATGCTGTCTCCCAGGCTGAAGTACAATGGTACAATCTCAGCTCACTGCAACCTCCGCCTCCCGGGCTCAAGTGATTTGCCCCCCTACAGGTGCACACCACCATGCCTGGCTAATTTTTTTTCTTTTTAGAGACAAAGTTTCACCATGTTGCCTAGGCAGGTCCCAGACTCCTGGACTCAAGCAGTTCCCTCACCTCTGCCTTCCAAAGTGCTGGGATTACAGGCATGAGCCACCATGCCCAGCCAGGACCTAACTAAAGAGCTTCTGCACAGCAAGAGAAACTATCAACAGAGTAAACAGACAACCTACAGAATGGGAGAAAATATTCACAAACTATGCATCTGATGAAGGTCTAATATCTAAATCTATAGGGAACTAAATTCAACAAGCAAAAAACAATGCCATTAAAAAGTGAAACGCCGTTAAAGGTGAAAGACATGCAGAGACACTTCTCAAAAGAAGACATACAAAAAACCAACAAACACATGGAAGTGCTCCATATCACCAGCCATCAGAGACATGCAAATCCAAACTACAGTGAGATACCATCTCAGACCAGTCACAATAGCTATTATTAAAAAGTCAAAAAATAGGCCAGGTGCGCTGGCTCATACCTGTAATCCCAGCACTTTGGGAGGTGGAGGCGGGTGGATCATGAGGTCAGAAGACCAAGACCATCCTGGCTAACACAGTGAAACCCCGTCTCTACTACAAATTCAAAAAATTAGCCAGGCGTGGTGGCATGCACCTGTAGTCCCAGCAACGTGGGAGACTGAGGCAGGAGAATCACTTGAACCTGGGAGATGGAGGTTGCAGTGAGCCGAGATCATGCCACTGCACTCCAGCCTGGGTGACAGAGAGAGACTCTGTCTCAAAAAAAAAAAAAAAAAAAAAAAAAAAAAGTCAAAAAATAACAGAGGCTGGTGAGGCTGAGGAGAAAGGGGAACACTTATGCACTGCTGGTAGGAATGGTAAATTAGTTCAGCCACCACGGAAAGCTGTTTTCAGACTTTCCAAAGAACTCAAAACAGAACTCCCATTTGACTCAGCAATCCCATTACTGCATATATATCCAAAGGAAAATAAACCATTCTGCCAAAAAGACAGATGCACTGGTATGTTCATTGCAGCACTATTCACAACAGCAAAGGCTTGAAATCAAGCTAAATACCCAACAATAGTGGACTGGGAAAAGAAAATGTGGTACGTATACACCATGGAATACTATGCAACCATAAAAAGAACAGAATAATGTCCTTTGTAGCAACCTGGGTGCCGCTAGAGGACACCATCCTAAGTGAACTAACACAGGAAAAGAAAACCAAATACTGCTTGTTCTCACTTATGAGTGGGTACTCATGGACATAAAGTTAGCAACAACAGACACCCAGGACTACTAGAGGAGAAGGGAGGGAGAGGGGGGCAGGGGTTAAAAAACTATCGGGTGCTATGCCCACTACCTGGGCGATGGGGTCATTCGTACCCCAACTCTCAGCATCACACAATACACCAATGTAATAAATCTGCATAGGTACCCCCCCGAATCTAAAATAAACATTGAAATTAATTAATTTTTTTTTTTTTTTGAGACAGAGTCTTGCTCTTGCTGCCCAGGCTAGAGTGCAATGGTGCAATCTCGACTGACTGCAACCTCTGCCTCTCAGGTTCAAGCGATTCTCCTGCCTCTCCCTCCCGAGTAGCTGGAATTACAGGCTCACGCCACCATGCCCGGCTAATTTTTGTATTTTCAGTAGAGATAGGGTATGCCATGTTGGCCAGGCTGGTCTTGAACTCCTGACCTCGTGATCTGCCTGCCTCAGCCTCCCAAAGTGCTGGGATTACAGGCGTGAACCACCATGCCTGACCAAAATTAATTAAAATTTTAATTTCATCTTATTAAAAAACAAAGATAAATTTACTTCTTTCCAATTTCAATATACATTATACTGACCTACATACCGTATTTTATGGTGAATTATATTGATTGACTTTCACATTTTAAACTAACACTGAGTTACTGTGAAAAACTCCATTGGATCATAATGTAGTATGTTTTTAATATATTTTAATACAATTTGCAAAAATTCTGTTTTAAAATTACAACTATGTTCCATAAACAAATATGTAAAAAAAGAAGAAATGTTTGTATTATTCAAGTGAAGATTATAGAGATCTTTTTTTAAGGTAATAAAACACTTTATTTTAAAAATTCAAATATGCTTCTAATGAAAACTCCTGTCCATTTATTAAGCACCCACAGAGTGCCAGGAGCTGTACAAAATATTAGAAAGACTTGTTCGTGCTCTTTTAGAGCAAAATTCACTATTCCATGGCACTTTGCATGATGCTGACATTTTAGATCCATTGTCATAAAATGACCAAGATCTTCAAGACTTGCTCGAGAAACAAGTTTCCAATCCATAGTAGACACAGATCATGCAGGTTCATGCAGAAGTCAACTGGTGATGTCTGTCAACTGTTTCACTTCATGTCCTCCTCCTCTGAAGCCCCCACCTCCACCTCCTCTTCCGCCTCCAAAACCACCACTTCTGCCACCACCTCTGCCACCTCCCCTTCTTCCTCCTCGGCCTGCCCTGCCACCACATCTTGGAGGTCCTTTCTCACCTGGTGGTCGAGGTAAAAACCTCTGCAGTGGCAGCAGCTTATATGGGTCTATATAAAATTTCTATAGTTTCTTAAAGGATAACGCCTTCCTGTTTTCTGACATTTTAACTGAAAAATGAAAATCTCTAAGTTGTCCAAATATTTCATCCACTTTTCCAATTTGTTCTTTCTTTTCTAAGTGAAAAGGAGCATTGAAATAAGGCACCTCATTTTCTTCTGTGGTACGTTTACAAACTATGTCATCTTCCCAGGGATGCAAGAACTCTCCTAATAAGACTACACGTTCTGGTGATCCTTGGTCTTGGCCTTTGTTAAGCCTCATTGCTATCATCCAGTTTAGACTGGAATGTCACAAATCTCTAGACTACTAAGTGGTATAATACTCACTATTCAAATAAAATCAAATTATTGTAATGTTATGACACCTCCAAATACAAAAAACAAACCCATGGATTTAGGTTAAGGTACAGAGACAAGTATTACTACTTACTATGTTTTAGGGCAGACATATCCCAGCCAGGATGATTGCAAAATGAAATGGAAACCATATGGTGGAAGGGGACTTGGGACCCACACAGACTGGATTTTCATTCCAACTTTTACATATACAAGCTGCGTGACTCTGGGTAGATTGAATATTCTCTTAGAGTTTCAGTTTCCTCATCTGTACAATGGAGGTTAACGCTTACGTGTTATGGCTGACATGGGGATAAAAGAGAACCAGTACGGATGCATGGGCAGGGCCTGGTCCATACAGCAGCTGGCATCAACAAATGGAAGCCCCTTCCCATCTTGTCTTTGCTTGCACTACAAAATCCGGAATACGTGGGTATGACAAGTAGTCTTATAAGAGACAGAATTGGAAACTTTTGCAAAAAGAGGTTGGAAGGATGTCACATCTTGTGGCATGAGGAGTTGTTGGCACACACTTGAGCTTTGTGCTGTGAGATATTCGTGGAACTTCAGTAGCTTTAAGAGAACAGTTTAGATGTCATCTTATTCACCTGCCATAGAACTTCCTCTTCTTTTCGAAGATTTCTGGACAATACCTTTTATAGTTCTAATAATGCACTTCTCTCCCTATTGTTTGGACTATTGTAATAGATACAAAGTGGTATTTCACCAGCAGATGCTACTGCAGTTTATATGATGATTTCAAACTGAGAATCCCTTTAAGTTTATGCAGTAGGATTTTTTGGAAATAGGATGAAAGTACTTTAAGTCTAAAATCCTATGAAATAGGTTTACAGCATATAATTATTTGTTGCAATGTCTATCATACTATCTTATATCCACATACATATTGATTTCCTAATACATATGTGTGAGAGTGAAAGTTATTGAGGGTAGAGACTGTGCCATATGTTCTCTGCACCCCTGGTGCCTATCTCAGCACATGATATACAGTAGATGCTCAATAAATACTTTAACTTTAAAAGTTCACGGGCCGGATGCAGTAGCTCAGGCCTGTAATCCAAGCACTTTGGGAGGCCAAGGCGGGCAGATCACGAGGTCAGGAGATCCAGACCATCCTGGTTAACATGGTGAGACCCTGTTTGTATTAAAAATACAAAAAATTAGTCAGGCATGGTGGCAGGTGCCTGTAATCCCAGCTACTCGGGGGCTGAGGCAGGAGAATCGCTTGAACCCAGGAGGCGGAGGTTGCAGTGAACCAAGATCGCACCACTGCACTCCAGCCTGGGCAACAGAGCGAGACTCCACCTCGAAAAAAAAATGCACTAAGAATAAATCATAGTAGACATAAAAATACGTATGAATCCAATCTACAGACATGGTCAGAGCTCAAAATCCAGTCTTCAACATTTAAAACCATATCCATCTTTCAAGACCCATAGTGCAATGCAACATTTTTCCCTGGAACTCCTCTGATCCTCCCACAACCCCAGGATATAATCTTCCCCACTTTAGAGTTCCCACAGCACTTTGTACTTCTTCTCTTAAATCCCTTGTCACTCTCTGCCTTATGTTATAATCTGTCCAGTGACTTAGATATACATAAACTTCTGCCTGTTCCTTGTGTTGTCCTTAAGTGTCCCCCAGTGCCAATAGACTGTGGGTCCTCACCAAATGCTTCCTGAATTCTCTCACCCCTTATTCAACAGCTAAGCTCTGAAATCTTAAACGTAGACAAAGAGTGTATTTATTTATTTATTTATTTATTTAGAGACAGAGTCTCACTCTGTTGCCCAGGCTGGAGTGCAGTGACGCGATCTCGGCTCACAGCAACCTTCCTCTCCCGGGTTCAAGCAATTCTCCTGCCTCAGCCTCCTGGGTAGCTAGGATTACAGGTGCATGCCACCATGCCTGGCTAATTTTTTGTGTTTTTAGTAGAGACAGGGTTTCACCATATTGGCCAGGCTGGTCGCAAACTCCTGAGCTCAGGTGGTCCGCCCACCTCGGCCTCCCAAAATGCTGGGATTACAGGGGTCAGCCATGGCGCCTGGCCACAAAAAGTTTTAAAGTAGCTTCAAAACCCATTTGCAAATAGGTGTATTCACAACAAGATGAAAACAAGAAAACACTGAGCTTCATATAGTAGAAGGGCTCTGCCTGGATTTGCATGTGGGCCCCTTCATTTGTTTGCTGTTGGGCCATGGTCAGGTTACTTAGCAGCTCTCTGCCTGCTACATAGGCTTGATGCCTGTGCATCCCTCATCTACAAAATGGGAATGATAAGAATAACTAACAATGAGAAGTGGAGAAAACATATGTAAAAGCCTTTGAAGAGAGCTCGTCAAAGCTCTGTTGTCCTCAGTAATTGTCAGCTACCATTCAATCATCAAAATCATAATCATAAAAATACATGACTCAAAGAAAGATTCCTACTTCATATCCAGCTTCTCAAAAGGATATCAGACATTGGACCTGTGAAAGGAATGACACTGAGATGTAGTTTCACATTGCTAAGTTGTTTTTTTTCTCTTTGCCATTCAATTTCTGTAGTCCCCACTCTAAGCCTGTGGTCCACCTTTTTTTTTTCCTCCTAAACTTTCTTCCCTTCTGGTAAGATTATCTTTGCCTTAAAAAGGGCCCTTTTCATCCCCCTACCCCATTACGCTTCCCAGAAGTTGGTTAATGGGCACAAAAATACAGTTAGATGGAAGGAACAGAAGTAGTTCTGGTGTTCAACAACACAGTAGGGGAACGATCATTAACAATCACTTATTATATATTTCAAAATGGGCCGGAGGCGGTGGCTCAAGCCTGTAATCCCAGCACTTTGGGAGGCCGAGACGGGCGGATCACGAGGTCAGGAGATCGAGACCATCCTGGCTAACATGGTGAAACCCCGTCTCTACTAAAAAATACAAAAAACTAGCTGGGCGAGGTGGTGGCGCCTGTAGTCCCAGCTACACGGGAGGCTGAGGCAGGAGAATGGCATAAACCTGGGAGGCGGAGTTTACAGTGAGCTGAGATCCGGCCACTGCACTCCAGCCCGGGTGACAGAGCGAGACTCCGTCTCAAAAAAAAAAAAAAAATATTTCAAAATGGCTAGAAGAAAGATTTGGAATGTTCCCAAAACAAATAAATGATAAATGTTTGAGGTAATGGATATGCAAATTATCCTGATTTGATCACTACACATTTTATGCATGTATCAAAATATCACGTGTACCCTAGAAATATGTGCAATTGTCATTATCAATGAAAACAAAAAAGGGCCTGTTTCTCTTTGCCTTCCTCCCCGAATTCCCTTCTGTCCCAGATATGTATTGTTCCTGGCACTCTCTGACCCCACATTCAGCCAGCACTGAGCCGGCAGGAAGGATCCCACAGGTCATATCCTGAGGTCCAACCCTCCACCCTTTCAGGTAATAATCCTCCCGCTTTTAGTCATTCATGTCCGTTGGCTCATAGATATTTTGAGTCTAGTGCCTTCTAATTGCTGACCTAAATAATATCTCTTGGTTTTTAAAAATAGTACAAAGTTGATTTTAGTAACAATCTAGAGCCGTCACAGAAGCTAATGAAGTAGGGGATGCTACGCAGCCATCCAAGCACAAAACGCCCATTTCCCTGGGTCCCTTTCTCTTAGCTCAAGGCCACAAAAATCAGAACATGAATTCCATCCCACATTTGCATTCTGTCTAATAATTATGACTGATAAATCAAGCTAACAAAGAGCTAAAATACGTTCTATTCTCCTACTCCGATACATATACCTCCGTAATAACCCACAAGGTCAAAGTCGAGTGTAGAATTCTCAGACTCCTTGGTGCTTTGCGCGGGAATGTGGTAGCAGAGGGAGAGCTGATCCTCAACCCCAGGCCAAACTTTTCCCTTGCATCGTAGATAGCCCTGTCCTCACTTGAGAAGCCGGGGGAACCCCTGTGTGGACTTCCTAGGCCCCATGCAAGCTCCATGTACCATTCTCACCCCTTCAGACAGCAGAGCATTTGGACAAGCACAGTTTGCCCTTTGAAATGGGCGCAGGGAAGAGGCCATGCAGGCTCAGGCACATTTGGCCAGGGGCCTGAGTGCCCGGAGTGTGGCCTAGAAATGAGGGTGAGAGCTCTGGGTGGACCGGGGTACAGTCCGTGGAGGGCCAAAGAGGCACCTTCTCAAGCGCAGGATTCAGGGCAGGGATCCTCTTGCTGAGATCGATGGCTCCGTTTGCTCCCTGCAGTGGCACCTGCCTCATGTCTTCTCAGCGCACCTTTGATTCAGTCTCAGCCACTGTGGGTAGCTGCACGGAAGCGCAGGCTTCCCTTGTGTTGCCAGCAAACCCAAGCTACACTTTGTGCCCCAGGGCAAATCCATTATTGTAGGATTTTGCCTGAGCACAAATACAGCCCAGGAACACTTACTTGCAGGTTAACAGCCTCAGGGGAAGACCTCAACCAGTGTGGGACAGGTGGGCAAATGCTCGAGGCTCCCATTTCAGGTGGACAGTTCTGGATAACTTTCCCAAGCCTCTCAGAAGGTCCTGCAGAAAACAGTCCATGGCAGCAGCCTCAATAGCATGCCATTATTTTGGCTTTTCCTTCTCGCCTGCCTCACTCTCCCCCACTTCTCACTCTTGCTTCTTGGGATTACTTCCCAAATAAACCACCCACACTCAAGTCCTTACTCCAGCTCTGCCTTTAGGGGTACAGGCATACCTTGGAGATATTACAGGTTTGGTTCTAGGTCATCACAATAGAGCAAGTCACACGAAATTTTTTGCTTTCCAGTGCATATGAAAGTTATGCTGCCGGGCGCAGTGGCTCACGCCTGTAATTGCAGCACTTTGGGAGGCCAAGGCAGGCAGATCACCCGAGGTCAGAAGTTCAAGAACAGCCTGGCCAACATGGTGAAACTCCATCTCTACTAAAAATATAAAAATGGTGGTGGGCACCTGTAGTCCCAGCTACTCCGAAGGCTGAGTCAGGAGAATTGTTTGAACCCAGGAGGTGGAGGTTGCAGTGAGCCAAGATGGCGCCACTGCATTCCAACCTGGGCGACAGAGTGAGACTCCATCTCAAAAAACAAAAAAAGCAAAAAAAAAGTTAGGTTTACACCATTGTAGTCAATTAAGAGTGCAATTGCATTATGTCTAAAATATCATGTACATACCATAATTTGAAAATACTTGACTGCCAAAAAAATGCTGACCATCATGTGGACCTTCAGCAAGTCGTAATTGTTTTGCTAGTTATCGGGGTGATGGCTGCTGAAAGCTGGAGTGAATGTGGCAATTTATTAAAATAAGATGACAGTGAAGTTTGCCGCATTGATTGACTCTTCCTTTCACAAAAGATTTCACTGTAGCCCGCTATGCTGTTTGATAGTATCTTACCCACAGTAGAATTTATATCAAAATTGGAATCAAACCCTGCCACTGCTCTATCAACTAAGTTTATGGACTATTCTAAGTCCTTTGTTGTTCTTGCAACAATGTTCAAGCATCTTCACCAGGAGTAGATTCCATCTCAAGAAACCACTTTCTTTGCTCATTCATAATAAGCAACTCCTCATACGTTAAGATCGCAGCAATTTGGCCAGGCTCTGTGGCTCATGCCTATAATCCTAGCACTTTGGGAGGCTGAGGCGGGCGGATTACCTGAGGTTGGAAGTTTGAGACCAGTCTGACCAACATGGAGAAACCTGGTATCTACTAAAAATACAAAATTAGCTGGGCGTGGTGGTGCATGCCTGTAGTCCCAGCTACTCGGGAGGCTGAGACAAGAGAATCACTTGAACCCAGGAGGCGGAGGTTGCAGTGAGCCGAGATCGCACCACTGCACTCCAACCTGGGCAAAACAGTGAAACTCCATCTCAAAACAAAAAAGATTGCAGCAATTCACTCACATCTTCAGGCTCCACTTGTAATTCTAGTTCTCTTGCTATCTCCACCACAACTGTGGTTACTTCCTTGGTTAAGGGCTTGAACCCCTCAAAGTCATTTATGAGGGCTGGAATCAACATCTTCCAAACTCCCATTAATGCTGCTATTTTACCTCCCCTCACGAATCATGAATGTTCTTAGTGGCATCTACAATAGTGAATCCTTTCCAGAAGGTTTCCAATTTACTTTGCCCAGATCCACCAAAAGAATCATGACCTATGGCAGCAACTGCCTTATAAAATATATTTCTCAAATAGTGAGACTTGAAAGTCGAAATGACACCTCAATCCATGGGCTACAGAATAGATGTTGTGTCAGCAGGCATGAAAACAGCATACATTTCTCTGTCCATCTCCATTAGAGCTCTTCAGTGACCAGGTACAATGTCAATAAGCTAAAGTATGTGAAAGGAATCTTTTTTTCCGAGCAGCAGGTCTCAACAATGGGATTAAAATACTCAGTAACCCAGCTGGGCGCAGTGGCTCACGCCTGTAATCCCAGCACTTTGGGAGGCCAAGATGGGTGGATCACAAGGTCAGGGGATCGAGACCATCCTGGTTAACAAAGTGAAACCCCATCTCTACTAAAAATACAAAAATTAGCCGGACAAGGTGGCGGGTGCCTGTGGTCCCAGCTACTAGGGAGGCTGAGGCAGGAGAATGGCGTGAACCCGGGAGGCAGAACTTGCAGTGAGCTGAGATCGTGCCCCCCCCCACCGCCCGGGGCAAAAAAGCGGACTCTGTCTCAAAAAAAAAAAAAAAAAATACTCAGTAACCCATGCGGTAAACAGCTGTGATGTCATCCAAGTGTTGGTGCTCCATTTACAGAGCACAGGCAGAGAGATTTAGCATAATTCTTAAAAGGTTCCCTAGGATTTATGGAATGGCAAATGAGCACTGGCTTCTAACAAGATAGTCAGCCTGTCCTTTGAATCTGTTTTTTTTTTTTTTTTAGATAGGGTCTTCCTGTCTTGCCCAGTGGCATGATCTTGGCCCACTGCAGTCTTGACCTCCTGGGCTCAACCAATCCTCCCACCTCAGCCTCCTAAGTAGCTGAGACTAGAGGCACACACCACCACACCTGGCTAATTTTTCTTTCTTTTTGGTAGAGACAGGGTTTCACCATGTTGCCCAGGCTGGTGTCAAACTCCTAAGGTCAAGCAATTCTCCCACCTCAGCCTTCCAGAGTGCGGGGATCATAGGCATGAGCCACTGTGGCTGGCCCCTTTGAAGCTAGGCATGGACTTACCCTCTCTATCCAAAGTCCTCGACGGCATCTTCTTCCCATAGAAGGCTGTTTCACCTACCTTGACAATCCGTTGTTCAGTACAGCCACTTTCATCAGTGATCTTAGCCACATCTTCTGGATAACTTGTTGACGCTTCTACATCAAAACCTGCAGCTTCATCTTGCGCTATTGTATCACAGAGATGGTTTCCTTCCTTAAACCTCATGAACCAACCTGTGCTAACTTCAGACTTTTCTTCTGTAGCTTCCTCACCTCTCTCAGCCTTCACAAAATTGAAGAGAGTTAGGGTCTTGCTATGGATTAGGCTTTGGCTTAAGGGAATGTTGTGGTTGGCTTGGTCTTCTATCCGGACCACTTAAACTTTCTCCAGACGAGCAATAAGGCTTTGTTTTCTTTCTCTCTCTCTCTTTTTTTTTTTTTTTAATATTATAGACTTGGTTTATTGTAAAAGCAATTCAAGAATACTCAGTTAAAATCTTCTCCCAGTGCTACCCAATACAAGCACGAAGCAGTTAAGTACTTTTACATTAGGAACAAGGACATAAACCAAGAGACCACATGAAGCCTATGATTCAAACTCAAAAAGAGAAAGGACTCTTAGGTCTCCTTCCGGTCAGTACAGAGGGTATCACGAGATTAAATCTCTGTGCCAGGTATCATAGTACTGTTACAACACTGAGGTATAACTGGGCAAATTAAAGTCGAAAGGAAAAGAAGATCTCCCTACTCTTGTTTTGTGGGTGTACTTAAGTGATTGAAATTCTAGAAACAGCTGCCTTTAATGACAGCAAAATGTAAGACAAGTCTTAATTAAAGAGAAAGAAGCTTATAAAATTCTCTATCAAGGTTCCCCTAAATCTTCAAAGCCCCCTAAACTTCCCACCCTCCCCCTAAGCTAAGGCTACTCTGCTGGTATATAAGACGCAATCTTAATTTGTGGCTTACTGACAAATTACAGGCACTCCTTCCAAGTAGCTTTGATCTTCTGCACATTAAAAAATTAAAAAAAAAAAAAAAATCCTGGTCGAGTGCAGTGGCTCACATCTGTAATCCCAGAACTTTGGGAGGCCAAGGCACGAGGATCACCTGAGGTCAGGAGTATGAGACCAGCCTGGCCAACATGGTGAAACCCCATCTCTACTAAAAATACAAAAATTTGCCAGACATAGTGGCACGTGCCTGTAATCCCAGCTACTCAGGGATTCTCCTGAGGCAGGAGAATCACTTGAACCTGGGAGCTGGGGACTGCAGTGAGCACAAGATCACGCCACTGCACTCCAGCCTGGGTGACAGAGTGAGATTCTGTCAAAAAAAAAAAAAAAAAAAAAAAATCCCAACCACATGCTACGTAATTCATAGACCCAATTTTGCATGAAGTAGAATTTCATTATTACTCTAAAACTCCAGTTGCATGGTGGCCATTTCCCTCCCAGACTAGTTCAAGATTTAATCTTTCTGCTGTTTTCTTAATGAAAACGTTAGAGTCAATTACTACGAGTGATCGACCTATGAACTATTATATACAACACCGTGATTGTACTTTTTTGAGCACTGAAAGTATTTAAAATAAAACTTCTTACTTCCAACGTTTGCACTCCTCCAAAATGAAGGGCCAAAATACATCGATTTTGTAATTAGAGGGAAAAAAATCTATCTTCCTAAGCTAAGGCTTTTTTTTCATAGCAACTTTTGCCAGGACAAGAAGTTTTATGTCTATAATAAACTCTAGAAACATTGGAAGACCATTAAAACATAGAGGTGCTAGCTGGTGCCATTTAAATTCACAACGAACTATTCCTTTATAGCTTATATTGAAGAGTTAATTCATGCTCATTTTGTTCCTTTAAAAAATACTCTTTAGCCGGGCATGGTGGCTCATGCCTGTAATCCCAGCATTCTGGGAAGCTGAGGCGGGAGGATCACCTGAGGTCGGGAGTTCAAGGCCAGCCTGACCAACATGGAGAAACCCCCATCTCTACTAAAAATACAAAATTAGCCAGGCACAGAGGCACATGCCTGTAATCCCAGCTACTTGGGAGGATGAGGCAGAAGCATCACTTGAACCCAGGAGATGGAGGTTGCAGTGAGCTGAGATCACACCATTGCACTCCAGCCTGGGCAGCAAGAGTGAAACTCTGTCTCAAAAAAAACAAATTCTATAGGCCAGGCGCGGTGGCTCGCATGCGTAATCCCAGCACTTTGGGAGGCAGGCAGATCACGAGGTCAGGAGATCGAGACCATCCTGGCTAACATGGTGAAACTCCATCTCTACTGAAAATTACAAAAAAATTAGCCGGGTGTGGTGGCAGGCACCTGTAGTCCCAGCAACTTGTGAGACTGAAGCAGGAGAATGACATGAACCTGGGAGGTGGAGCTTGCAGTGAGCCGAGATCCCGCCACTGCACTCCACCTTGGGCAACACAGCAAGACTGTCTCAAAAAAAAAAAAAAAAAAAAAACCTACAAGAATTAGCTGGTGTGGTGGCACATGCCTGTAATCCCAGCTACTCAGGAAGCTGAGGCAGGAGAATTGCTTGAACCCAGGAGGCAGAGGTTGAAATGAGCCGAGATTGCACCACTGCACTCCAGCGTGGGCAACAGAGCGAGACTCCATCTCGAAATAAATAAATAAATAGTCTTTGGAAACCATTATTACTCCTGTAGGCACATAGGCACATACTCTAGTTACACCATCTCTTCCTGTAAAAATAAAAGTATAATCATGATTATCTCTATTTCTTTGCTAAATTCAACTACCAATACACATTTATTAATCTGATCATTTTCCAGCTAACTCATGATCTTACAGTATTCTCTCCAGGTGGAGAGAATTTTCAGCATATAGAAGTAGGGGCAAGTCTTATAAGCAAGAACGATCTTGAAGGCAATTTTTAAATCTAGTCTTTAACGTGTTCATCACAAATAAGAACGACAAACTAGAAGTAACTTCCAAAACTAAGGCAAAGGTAAACTTCCAAAACTAAATGAAGGTAAACCACTATAAAGCTTATTTCTGTCATGCACAGTATGAACCTACTCAGTGATTTCCAACCAAGACTTAAAAATTAGTCCAACGGAGTCCATGGGAGAAAATAAAGTCACTTCTGGTTTGCTCCTTTCCAATTCGTCAGATAATCAGATAGTATCTATGGTGCTCCCAGAAGGCATGGAGTACTCCCCCAGGCACTTTCCATAGTAATTAGGGCTTTGTTTTCTTATCATGTCTTTTCACTGGAGTAGCACTTCCAATTTCCTTTGAGAACTTTTTCTCTGCATTTACAACTTGGCTAACTTTGGCACAAGAGGTATAGCTTTCAGCCTGTCTGGGTTTTCAACATGGCCTTCCTCATTAAGCCTAATCTTTTCTTGCTTTTGACTGAAAGTGAAAGACATGTATCTCTTCCTTTAATTTGAACACTAAGAGGCCATTGTAGGATTACTCGTTGACATAATTATAATATTGTTGAGGCTCAAGGAATAGGGAGGGCTAAGGTGAGAGAGAGATGGAGAAATGGCTAGTCAGGAGAACGGTCAGAATACACACATTTATCAATTAACTTTGCCACCGTATAGGGGCCTGGTTCATGGCACCCCAAAATAGTTATAACAGTTACATCAAAGATCATCTATCACAGATCACCAGTAATGGAAAAGTTTGAAGTATTGTAAGAATTACCAAAATGTGACACAGAGTCACAAAGTGAGCACGTGATGATAGAAACGGGGCACAGATAGACGCTCCACGCACAGTGGCCAAACCTTTGCACAGATAGACACTCCAGGCATGGTTGCCAAACCTTCAACTTGTGAAAAACACAATATCTGCAAAGTGTAATAACATGAGTTATGCCTGCACTCAAAAGAATAAAGGGACAGATCCAGGAAATGGAAGGAAGGACCGGTCCATTCCAAGTACAACAATATCATCAGCATAATCTCGCTGGAGTCCTTCATCAACAAAGGCAAAAAGTATCCTCCACACATTTATATTAGAACCTACACTCCTGTTAAAGGGGTTGGGGTTTTTTTTTTTTTTTTTTTTTTTTTTGAGATGGAGTCTCCCTCTGTCGCCCAGGCTGGAGTACGGTGGCCGGATCTCAGCTCACTGCAAACTCCACCTCCCAGGTTCCTGCCATTCTCCTGCCTCAGCCTCCCCTGTAGCTGGGGGTATAGGGGTGCCGCCACCACGCCCGGCTAATTTTTTTTTTTTGTATTTTTAGTAGAGACGGGGTTTCACCGTGTTAGCTAGGCTGATCTAGATCTCCTGACCTCGTGATCTGCCCACCTCAGCCTCCCAAAGTGCTGGGATTACAGGCGTGAGCCACCATGCCTGGCCGGTTTGGGGGATTTTTTTAAGGGGATGGCCTCTTTGTTCTTTCCTGTATTTTGATTTGTAAATTCCTTTTTTTCCCCCCCCGAGATGAAGTTTTGCTCTTATTGCCCAGGCTGGAGTGTAGTGGCATGATCTTGGCTCACTGCAACCTCCGCCTCCCAGGTTCAAGTGATTCTCCTGCCTCAGCCTCCCAAGTAGCTGGGACTATAGGCACCTGCCACCATGACTGACTAATTCTGTATTTTTAGTAGAGACAGGGTTTTACCATGTTGGTCAGGCTGGTCTTGAACCCCTGACCTCAGGTGATCTGCCCGCATCAGCCTCCCAAAGTGCTGGAATTACAGGCGTGAGCTACAGCACTTGGCCTCTAAATTCCTTTTACGGAGCCCCATTTTCATGGCTAAAATGTCCTGAATTGACTGTGGCCTGTTGGGAGGTGGGATGGAGGAAGTTCCTTATGGAAAATGAACAAGGAAGGGAAGCACACCGGAAGCAAGAAAGTGTCATCAATTTTTACATCAAACACTTCATGAAAAAGAGAAAGCACAAGTAGCCTGTTTTCATAACTGACCATTGGACTGCAGACTGCACCTGCATCTACCAGATTCTTCTGAACAGTCCCCATTTTAAATTTTTGACCTGATATTCATGAACACAGTGCTACTGGGCAGACCTTTGTCCAGGTTTAAGCTTCAAAAAATAAGGTCTTCATGCAGTGGGAGGCCTGGTTAGGGTCATGATTCTGCCCTGGGGCATCTGCCACTTCTGACCTGGAGGTAAGTTGGCATCTACTATTTACCTCCACACTTTAACAGCCAAGAACGGGCTGAGCACAGTGGCTCACATCTGTAACTCCGGCACTTTGAGAGGCCAAGGTAGGAGCATCACTTGAGGCCAGGAGTTCAAGACCAGCCTGGGAAGCATAGTGAGACTCTGTCTTTATAAAAACAAACAAAAAAACAAAACGGAGGATGGGTGGGTGGCAGGGAGCAGATTAATCTGGGAAACCATTAATCTGAGAGCTGGAAGGAGCCTTAGACCAGCCCCTCATTAACAGATGAGACTCTTCCCTGGGACTATAGCCTAACGCAATGCATTGAGCTTCTCTAGAGATTTGAAAATAATCAATCCTGAAACCCCCAAGCATACTGCTACTGTTTGCTATTTAATGTTTTCTAAGCCGGGCGTGGTGGTTCACACCTGTAATCCCAGCACTTTGGGAGGCTGAGGTGAGCGGATCACCTGAGGTCAGGAGTTCAAGACCAGTCTATCCTACATGGTGAAACCCCATATCTACTAAAAATACAAAAAATTAGCCAGGCATGGTGGTGCACACCTGTAATCCCAGCTATTCAGGAGGCTGAGGCAGGAGAATCATTTGAACCCGGGAGGTGGAGGTTGTAGTGAGCTGAGATAGCGCCATTGCACTCCAGCCTGGGCTACAAAAGCGAAACTCCATCTCAAAATAATAATGATAATAATAATGTTTTCCACAAGCAAGGGGTTACTTTGTACTGCGAACTGGTGTGAAGGGATCCACCAGGTGTAAGCTTTTGGAGAGGATTTTATTATCTGTGTTGTC
Organism: Piliocolobus tephrosceles; assembly: GCF_002776525.5. Taxonomy (NCBI): domain Eukaryota; kingdom Metazoa; phylum Chordata; class Mammalia; order Primates; family Cercopithecidae; genus Piliocolobus; species Piliocolobus tephrosceles. The sequence continues at coordinate 5,240,461 of NC_045436.1, read as the reverse complement.
CCCAGTGGTGAAGGGAAGGTGGGACACCAAAATGGGGGCCTTGGTGCCAGTGCATCAGGTAAATAGGCATCTACAGATCTGAGAACAGACTGCTACCATTTGTTATAATCAATGCCCCAATAACCTTGTAGGTTTGGTCCTCCTCTTCAGAAATTACAATGTCTTCCCTACAGTTGTGCATAAACATCTTTTATGTAAAGTGTTGGAAATTTTAATCTCCAGATACAAGGCCATGGAAAAGGTTTTAAATATGCTACATAGTATTCAGCAAACATGTATTAAACTGTCCATGGGTCAACCACTGTTTTAGGGCTGTGGGACAGAAAGATCAATAAATACGAGGCCTTTGGCTGGAGAAACTCACAGTTCTTGGCCTGAAATGAACAACCAACATATCATTGCAAGTCTAGGTGATGTGCATTACAGTAGCATTATAACGATCTTTTCTTTTTTGTATTTTCCCCCAACTGACAATGGCTCAACAAAATGTAACTGGAGGTTACAGAGATCCAACATCTAAAACAATTCTTCTATGCTGCCTCTCCGGGTTCCCCTGCCAAGATGCAGATACTCCAAGAAAGACAATGCCTTTATCAAATCCACTCTCTCTTACTTGAAGTCAGCCTGAGGTCGTAGGATGCAACTTTCCCCAGATAATTTTGCCCCATCCTTCATAAACCTTCAAATCTAGCCTGTGACAGGTTTCAAAGACAAAACAAAACAAACAAACAAACAAAAAAAAATTTCCTGTTATTCACATTTTTAAAAACACCTGTAACTTCATCACTTTATTCTTTTTCCAACAGTGTAGAAACTACAAATTGGCTTTGAAAATAATATATAATTAACATCATCAAACATCAAAAATATCAGGCAGAAAAGATAACTTTGAAACTATAGAGTTTGTCTAAATAAGACAATTGAAAAGGCAAACTTTTAAAATATCCTAATTTAATAGAAAATTGTTCAAAATATGGTGAAGCAAACAGAAAAAAACTTAGCAACCAGTATCATGAAAAGAAAGTAAATACAGTGAGCTGAGTTTTGGGTGTGTTTGTCATGAAAATGGAAAATGAGAAAGAGCCAGGATGCAGTGATCCGAATAAAATATGTTATTACTAACATATTTTAATAATAAGCAAACTGAAATGTATTCATCCATTCATCTACTTGATGACCAAAAGGAATAATGCTTTAGATTTGGGTAACTTTGGTTAAAAGGATGAAAAACTTTTTGAGCTATTTAAAAAGCAAGTAATTGGGCCAGGTGTGGTGGCTCCCAATCCCAGCACGTTGGGAGGCCAAGGTAAGAGGATCACTTGAGCTCAAGTATTTGAGACCAGCTTGGGCAACGTAGTGAGCCCCCACCTCTACAAAAAAATTTTTAAATTAGCCAGGCATGGTGGTCACACCTGTAGTCCCAGCTACTTGGGAGGCTGAGGTGGGAGGATCTCTTGAGCCCAGGACTTTGAGACTACGGTAAGCTATGGTTACACCCCTACACTCCAGCCTGGGTGACAGAATGAGACCCTGTCTCAAAAAAAAAAAAAAAAAAAGTAACAAATTAAATGACACCAACTGTAGGATTAATTTAACTTAATTTGGAGTAATTTAGGAAAACATGTTTCCTAAAGAAATGATGGGCCGGGCGCGGTGGCTCAAGCCTGTAATCCCAGCACTTTGGGAGGCCGAGACGGGCGGATCACGAGGTCAGGAGATCGAGACCATCCTGGCTAACACGGTGAAACCCCGTCTCTACTAAAAAAATACAAAAAAACTAGCCGGGCGAGGTGGCGGGCGCCTGTAGTCCCAGCTACTCCGGAGGCTGAGGCAGGAGAATGGCGTGAACCCGGGAGGCGGAGCTTGCAGTGAGCTGAGATCCGGCCACTGCACTCCAGCCCGGGCTACAGAGCGAGACTCCGTCTCAAAAAAAAAAAAAAAAAGAAATGATAACCAAAGAATGACAGGCACTTCCTTAAACATCTAAAAAGCTGCTGATGTCTTTGTTTAGATAGCTGTCACTGACAAAGGACTGAAAATGATGGCTTTTACTTTTATAAAAAATGTAAGACTTCGGGGTAAAGATGACAAAATGAAGTTAAATAACAAGCTCCACCTCTCTTAACACCTAAAGACAGCAGAAAAACACAAGTCACCTGGAGTAACCAGACACAGAAACAGGTCAGGCTGTAAACTTCAGAAGGAGACAATGGTCAGCAAAAGAGAAAGAAAATGTTGGCAAGGCCCACCCGGGTACCAGACCCACTCCCACCAAAGAAAAGGGGTCTGGAGCCACTGGGCAGTACACTACAGGCAGTGTCTAGGGCCACAAAGCCATAAGGACCTCCAAAGACATTTCAGATCTGAAAAAAATGCCATCCTAACAAAATAAAAAATATAAGAATAAAAATTAATTAAAATGTTAGGTCTGTACTATAAAAACCCTTTCAAAAATTTTATAGGAAAATTATATTTAGACTGGCTGCAGTGGCTTACACCTGTCATCCCAGCACTTTGGGAGGCCAAGGCAGCTGGATTGCTTGAGCCCAGAAGTTCCAGACCAGCCTGGGCAACAATGGCGAAACCCCATCTCTACCAAAAACACAAAAATTAGCTGGGCATGGTGGCGCACGCCTGTGATCTCAGCTACTCGGGAGGCTGAGGCGCAAGAATTACTTGAACCCAGAAGCAGAAATTGCAGTGAGCTGGGATTGCACCACTACATTCTGATCTGGGTGACACAGCGAGACTGTCTCAAAAAAAAAAAAAAGATTAGCATTGACTTCACTTTTACGGAAGTCATTTTTTTCTGTTAAATTCAAGTAAAATACGACCACCCAAGTAAAAAAAAAAAAAACAAATCTTGTTGAATTAGTTCAACAGTAGAATGGAGATGATGAAGATGAGAATGGAAAACAGAAATGACTCTATCTGAATATAGAGACATGGCCTGAAAAAAATGAATAGAGTCTCAGGAACCCTTGAAATAACAAAAGTTCTAGCGTTCATTTCACTGGAGTCATACAAGGAGAAAAGACATCATGAGAAGCTGAAAAAAGCATTTGGAGAAATAACAGCTGAAAACATCCCAAATTTGGTGAAAGACATAAGTCTTCAGATTCAAGAAAATCTGGGTGAACCCCAAGTTAAATAAATCCAAAGCAGTCCCTACCTCATAATCAAACTTCCGAAAGCAAAAGGCCAAGAAAGCAATCCTAAAAGCAATCAGCAAGAAATGAAACGTTTCCTGCAGGGGAACAGCAACCCGAACAACAACAGAAATCATCCAAAATCACAGAGGCCAGAGTAGGTGACATGACAATTTGCAAGTGCTGAAAGAAAACATCAACTATGCATTCTATATCCAAAGAAAATAGTCTTCAGAATGGCAGGGGAAATCAATGAAAACACACCCAGACCAAAGAAAACAAAGAGCATTTGTCACTGGCATGCCTACCACTGAAGAATAGCTGAAGTAATTTTTCCAGATAGAAAGGAAATGATAACAGAAGAAGGCCAAGAACTTCAGAGGAAAGAACCATGGAATGAGTAAAAATAAAGATAAATATAATAGACTCGTCGTCTTCTTATGAATTTCTGAAATCATATTTGATGACTGAAGCAAAAATTGTAACAGCATATGTTGGAATGCTCAATATAAAAAAGGAAATATTTGAAAGAATTATACCTAAAAAGTAGAGAGGATAAAGACCCAAATGAAAGTAAGTTTTCAATGCTCCACTGCAAGTAGTTAAATCTTGATAGCAATAGGCTAAGTTATAGATATATACTGCAATACCTAGAACAACCACCGAGAGAACTATGTAAAGTGATATTCTCAAATACAGTATAAATTAAACAAGATGGAATTTTAAAAGTGATCAAGTATCCCATGGGAGACTAGAACAGGGAAACAGGATAAAAACAGAAAACAAATAATAAAATGGCAGAATTAAGCTCTAACACATTAAGAATTACTTTAAAGGTACATGGTCTAAGTACATCAATTTACCTTTGATGTAAAGGACGGAGATGGCAGTTTAAAGAAAATAAAACATAACCCAACTATGTGCCATCTACAAGAACCTAACTTCAAACACAGCATAGCTAAGTTGACACACACACACACACACACACACACACACAAAAGAAAGAAAAGAAAAGAAAAAAGATATATCATGCTAACATCAGTAATAAACAAAAGTTGACCAGGTGCAATGGCTCACGCCTGTAATCGCAGCACTTTGGGAGGCCAAGGCAGGTGGATCACCTGAGGTCGGGAGTTTGAGACCAGCCTGACCAACATGATGAGACGAAACCCCGTCTCTACTAAAAATACAAAAATTAGCCGGGCGTGGTGGCACATGCCTGTAATCCCAGCTACTCAGGAGGCTGAGGCAGGAGAATCGTTTGAACCCAGGAGAGAGAGGTTGCAGTGAACCGAGATTGTGACACTGCACTCCAGCCTGAGGAACAAGAGCGAAACTCCGTCTCAAAAAAAAAAAAAAAAAAGCAAGAGTGCTTATATTGATAACAGATGAAATAGATTTCCAAAAAAGGTTAATAAGGACATTATATAATGTAATGAGAAACATTACATTATAATTTAAAAATCATTATGAAAAGAGACACATTACATAATGATTTAAAAATTATCAAGAAGACATAGAGATACTAAATGTGTATGCATCCAACAAGAGCTTCAAAATGCAAACAAATGCAAATTAATGCTTTTTATACAAATGAGCACTGTAGTAGTCTCATTTATGCAGAATTATTTTTGTCTATCCATCTTTCCTCGTCTATTTTTCTTTTTTCTTTTTCTTTTTTTTTGAGATGGAGTCTCACTCTGTTGTCCAGGCTGGAGTGCAATGGCCTGATCTCGGCTCACTGCAACCTCCACCTCCCAGGTTCAAGCCATTCTCCTGCCTCAGCCTCCTGAGTAGCTGGGATTATAGCACCCACCACCATGCCCAGCTTATATTGTGTGTGTATGTGTATTTTAAGTAGAGATGGGGTTTCACCATGTTGGTCAGGCTGGTCTCAAACTCCTGACCTCAGGTGATCCAACCACCTTGGCCTCCCAAAGCACTGGGATCACAGGCATGAGTCACCGCGCCCGGCCCATCTACTTCCCATCCTTCTATCTGTACATGTGCGGAGAGGAGAAAGAATGGCATGTGGTATTTTCCTGGATTAATGACAGTTACTCTAGATCATGGAGCTGGGAATGCTTGTCGATCATCTTCTTTGTTCTTTGTTGTATTGATTCATTTTTTTAAAACAAGCATTTTTATAACAAAGTAATACAAATAACTAAAATAAAATAATCTAAAAATAATTGAGTTGAATATTTAAACTTTTTTTTTTTTTTTTTTTGAGATGGAGTCTCGCTCTGTCACCCAGGCTGGAGTGCAGTGGCGCAATCTCAGCTCACTGCAAGCTCCGCCTCCCAGGTTCACACCATTCTCTGCCTCAGCCTCCCAAGTAGCTGGGACTACTGGCACCCACCACGTCGCCTAGCTAATTTTTTTGTATTTTTAGTAGAGACGGGGTTTCACCGTGTTAGTGAGGATGGTCTCGATCTCCTGACCTCGTGATCCGCCCGCCTCGGCCTCCCAAAGTGCTGGGATTACAGGCGTGAGCCACTGCGCCCAGCCAAATATTTAAATTTTTTAATTGACATTTCAAATTAGATTCTAATTAGATTTTAGAACAGCATCTCATAGAAGCAGACGTACTCGATTATGTTAACTCTGTGGTTTCATTTCAGCAATTTGTTTTGTGAAGGGACACAAATCCAACCATATTTTAACAGTGTATAAATACTTATTAATTAAATTACAATTACAGTACCCTCCACTTGCCATTTGAATAAAGGAGAGCATCCTGTCTCTGTTCTGGGGCACCGACTCTTATAGGTGTGTGGAAATACCGATGCCCTCCTCAGCCGTGGGGCAGGCTCACTGGGACCTGGAATGCTGGAGCCCTTGGGCCATTCACCTGTGGTCACAAAAGCCATTGTCCGTTTACCCCCAACTGCTATAGAAATATTATTTTCAGTGGTTAAGACGCAAAAGAAGCAAAGCAGGGGAAGATTTATTAATCCTTTACGTATAAGTTATGTTAGTAAATAAAGTGGACTTTCTGGCCAGGCGTAATTCCAGCACTTTGGGAGGCTGTAATCCCAGCACTTTGGGAGGCTGTAATCCCAGCCTGTAATCCCAGCACTTTGGGAGGCTGAGGTGGGTGGATCACGAGGTCAGGAGATCGAGACCATCCTGGCTACCACGGTGAAACCCCATCTCTACTAAAAATACAAAAAATTAGCCAGGTGTGGTAGCAGGCGCCTGTAGTCCCAGCTACTCGGAGACTGAGGCAGAAGATGGTGTGAACCCGGGAAGCAGAGCTTGCAGTGAGCTGAGATCAGGCTGCTGCACTCCAGCCTGGGCGACAGAGCGAGACTCCGTCTCAAAAAAAACAAAAAACAAAAAACAAAAAACAAAAAAAATTAGCCGGGCATGGTGGCAGGCACCTGTAGTCCCAGTTACTCAGGAGGCTGAGACAGGAGAATTGCTTAAACTCGGGAAGCGGAGGTTGCAGTGAGCTGAGATCATGCCACTACACTCTAGCCTGTGTGACAGAGCGAGACTCTGCCTCAAAAAAAATATATAAATAAAATAAAATAAAAAATAAAATGAACTTTCTCCTGGCTTAACTAAAAAACTATACTAGTATTTATGGCTTTTGGAAAATGGAGATGCCAATTTAAATATTATGAAGCAGAGCAACTGATTATTAGGTAAGACAATCAATTACAACTGCAGAATTGTAGGGGTTATGGGTTACATGTATACAAATATTTCATAGCAATAATCTTTTAAGACTATGTGATGAGACTACACAGTTAAACAGAAATTAGAACAGAATTAATACTACTGTGTATGCTCTCAGTCCTCCAATTTATCAGAACTAGCTTTATGATTCAGGAGGGCATCTGTTCTTTTGCAATTGGAAGAAAAAATTATTTTATTTTTCTATTCTTTAGATTTTCTTCACTAAGAGTATTTCCAAGGCTAAGTGAGGGAGTTACAAGTAGCACCAAGAGAAAAAAGCAGGGTTGAGCAGCCTTTAAAACATGGTCTTAAAATATAGAAAATGGAGCCAGGTGTGGTAGCTCATGTTTGTAATCCCAGCACTTTGGGAGTCTGAGGTAGGAGGACTGGTTGAGGCCAAAAGTTTGAGACCAGCCTGGGCAGCATAGCAAGATCCCTATCTTTACAAAAAGAAATAATAATTCTTTTAAAAAATAGCGGCTGGGCGCGGTGGCTCAAGCCTGTAATCCCAGCACTTTGGGAGGCCGAGACGGGTGGATCACGAGGTCAGGAGATCGAGACCATCCTGGCTAACACAGTGAAACCCAAAAAAAAAAAAAAAAAAAAAAAAAAATAGCTGGATGTGGTGATACATGCCTAGAGTCCTAGTTACTTGGGAGGCTGAGGTAGGAGGAGCTCTTAAGCCCAGGAGTTCAAGTCTGCAGTGAGCTACGGTTGCACCACTGTACTCCAGCCTGGGCAGCAGAGTGAGACCCTCTCTCTCTCTCTATTATATAATTTTATATATATATGTATGTATGTATGTGTATATATATACACATGGAAAAAGGAAAGGGCCAAGAATATCAAAGACATTATTGAAGAAGAGGAAAGATTTCTCCTGCCAAATATCAGAACTTTTATAAAGCTACAGCAATTAAGACAGTATGGTCTTAACTGAAAAACCGACCAATGAAACAGAGAGCTCCCTAACAAATCTCCACAAATTTAATCTTTGATACATGATGTTGGTGACAAGGCAGATCAGCAAGGAAAGGAAGGACTTTTTTTTTTTTTTTTTGAAACAGTCTCGCTCTGTCACTGAGGCTGGAGTGCAGTGACGGGATCTCGGCTCACTGTAAGCTCCGCCTCCTGGGTTCACACCTTTCTCCTGCCTCAGCTTCCCAAGTAGCTGGGACCACAGGCACCCGCCACCAGGCCCGGCTAATTTTTTTTTTTTGTATTTTTAGTAGAGACGAGGTTTCACTGTGTTAGCCAGGATGGTCTCGATCTCCTGATCTCGTGATCCACCTGTCTCGGCCTCCCTAAGTGCTGGGATTACAGGCGTGAGCCACCGAGCCCAGCCTAGGACTTTTCAATAAATAGAATAGAAAAATAATGGTTATTGATCTAGGAAACAAAATGAAATTATATTCCTACTTCACTCTATATACAAACATTAAATTCCAGATGGACCAAAGACTTAAATGTCAGAAACAAAACTTTAAAACTTTTACTAGAAAATGTAAGTGAATGAGACACAAAAAGGCATTTAACCATTAAAAAAGATTAGAAATTTTGACAATCATAAAATTAAGAACTTCTTACCTCAAAAAGTGAAAAGATAGTCTGGGCACAGTGGCTCACACCTGTAATCCCAAAACTTTGGGATGCTGAGTCAGGCGGATCACCTGAGGTCAGGAGTTTAAGACAAGCCTGGCCAGCATAGTGAAACCCCATCTCTACTAAAAATACAAGAAATTAGCCAGGCTTTGGTGGAAGACACCTGTAATCCCAGCTACTTGGGAGGCCAAGGCATGAGAATCGTCTGAACTAGGGAAACGGAGGTTGCAGTGAGCCACTGCACTCCAGCCTGGGCGACAGAGTGAGACTCTGTCTCAAAAAATAATAATAATAATAAATAAATAAAAAGAGTGAAAAGGTAAACTATAAACTGGAAGAAAATATTTGCAGTACCGTACCTAAAACCTACACAAGATTAATATCATATCAACAAAGCATAGGGAGCTCCTGTGAATTCATTTTTAAAGTAGCAACCCAACAGAAAATTGGGAAAAGATATTAATAGGGATTTCACAAAAGAGAAAACAGCCCCCAAAACATAAAAATTTTCTCACCCTCATTAGTAATCAGGAAAATGCACAAGATACTGCATATCTATTCTCTCCACAAATATTAAGAATTCTAACAATACCAAATCTATTAGGCCATTTTCACACTGCTGATAAAGACATACCTGAGACTGGGAAGAAAAGAGGCTTAATTGGACTTATGGTTCCACAGGGCTGGGGAGGCCTCAGAGTCATGGCAGAGGATGAAAGGCACGTCTCACATGGCAGCACCAAGAGAAAATGAGAGGGAAGCAAAAACGGAAACCCTGATAAACCTATCAGATCTCATTAGACTTATTCACTATCACAAGAATAGCACAGGAAAGACTGGCCCCCATGATTCGATTACCTCCCCCTAGGCCCCTCCCACAACATGTGGGAATTCTGGGTGATACAATTCAAGTTAAGATTTGGGTGGGGACACAGACAAACCATATTATTCTGCCCCGGCCTCTCAAAATCTCATGTCCTCACATTTCAAAACCAATCATGCCTTCCCAACAGTCCCCCAAAGTCTTAACTCATTTCAGCATTAACCCAAATGTCCACTGTCCAAAGTCTCATCTGAGACAAGGCAAATCTCTTCTGCCTATGAGCCTGTAAACTCAAAAGCAAGCTAGTTACTTCCTAGATACAATGGGGGTATAGGTAATTGAGTAAATACAGATGTTCCAAATGGGAGAAATTGGACACAACAAAGGGGTTACAGGGCCCATGCAAGTCCAAAATCCAGCAGGGCAAATTTTAAAGCTCCAAAATGATCTCCTTTGACTCCATGTTTCACATCCAGATCACACTGATGCAAGAGGTGGGCTCCCACAGCCTTGGGTAGTTCTGTCCCTGTGGCTTTGCAGGGTACAGCCCCCCTCCCCAGCTGCTTTCATGGGCTGATGTTGAGTGTCCGCAGCTTTTCCAGGCTCACAGTGCAAGCTGTTGGTGAATCTACCATTCTAGGGTCTGGAGGATGGTGGCCCTCTTCTCACAGCTCCACTAGGCAGTGTCCCAGTAGGGACTCCGTGTAGGGGTTCCGACCCCACATTTCCCTTCTGCACTGCCCTAGCAGAGGTTCTCCATGAGTGCCCCATCCCTGCAGCAAACTTTTGCTTGGACATCCAGGCATTTCCGTACATTCTCTGAAATCTAGGTGGAGGTTCCCAAACCTCAATTCTTGACTTCTGTGTATGTGCAGGCTCAACACCACATGGAAGCTGCCAAGGCTTGGTGCTTGTACTCTCGAAGCCACAGCCTGAGTTCTATGTTGGTCCCTTTCAGCCGTGGCTGGAGTGGCTGAAACGCAGAGCACCAAGGCCCTAGGCTGCACACAGCACAACAATCCTGGGCCCAGCCCACAAAACCATTTTTTTCCTCCTAGGCCTCTGGGCCTGTGATGGGAGGGGCTGCTGTGATGACCTCTGACATGCCCTGGAGACATTTTCCCCATTGTCTTGGGGATTAACATTCAGTTTCTCATTACTTATGCAACCAACTTGAATTTATCCTCAGAAAATGGGATTTTCTTTTCTGTCACATTGTCAGGCTGCACATTTTCCAAACTTTTATGCTCTGCTTCTTTTATAAAACTGAATGCCTTTAACATCACCCAAGTCACCTCTTGAATGCTTTACTGCTTAGAAATTTCTTCCACCAGCTATCCTAAATCATCTCTCTCAAGTTCAAACTTCCACAAATCTCTAGAGCAGGGGCAAAATACTGCCAATCTTTTTGCTAAAACATAACAAGAGTCACCTTTGCTCCAGTTCCCAACAAATTCCTCATCTCCACCTGAGCCCACCTCAGCCTGAACCTTATTGTTCATATCACTATCAGTATTTTTGTCAAAGTCATTCAACAAGTCTCTAGGAGGTTCCAAACTTTCCCATATTTTCCTGTCTTCTTCTGAGCCCTCCAAACTCTTCCAACCTCTGCCTGTTACCCAGTTTCAAAGTCGCTTCCACATTTTTGGGTATCTTTTCAGCAACACCCCACTCCACTGGTATCAATTTACTATATTAGTAGTCTGTTTTCACACTGCTGATAGACATACACCAGACTGGGAAGAAAAAGAGATTTAAGTGGATTTACAGTTTCACATGGCTGGGGAGGCCTCAAAGTCATGGCAGGAGGCAAAAGGCACTTCTTTCATGGTGGCAGCAAGGGAAAGTGATGAGGAAGCCAAAGCAGAAACTCCTGATAAACCCATCAGATCTCATGAGACTTATTCACTATCATGAGAATAGCACGGGAAATACTGGACCCCATGATTCAATTACCTCCCCCTGGGTCCCTCCCACAGCATGAGGGAATTCTGGGAGATACAATTCAAGCTGATATTTGGATGGGGACACAGCCAAACCATATCACCAAATGTTGAGAGACTGTGGATTAACAAGATCATCTCGAACTAATACAGGAGGTGAGAGTTTAAATTAGAACAACCACTTTGGAAAACAATTTGGATTATCTTATAAAGTTGAGCATTCTCACATGTTATGACACAGTAATTCCTCTACCATAAGCCCTGGAGAAACTCTTGCCCATGTGTACCAGAAGCAGTAAAAAAAGAAAAGAAACACTCATGTAATGCCATTCATAATACCAAATTTCTGGAAATAAGCCAAATGTTCATTAATAGGAGAATGGGTAAATTAATAAGAGAATGGGTAAATTAATAGGAGAATGGGTAAATTAATTATACGCTTAAAAAACTGAATAATATGTTATTTAGGGCAATCATATATATACAATAAAATAATTTTATTTTTTAAGGAATGGAATTCTAAACATAAATTCAGGGTAGTAGTTACCCCTGGGGCTGAAGGGTGTGAATCAGGAAAAAGGACAGAAGAGGAGCAGATGTTAGGATCAGATCCTAGTTCTTAGGTTGTGTGGTGGGCTCACAAGTGATTACCATTTTATTCAAATACATTTACATAGAGGCTTAGGCACAGATAAGGATGAAATAGGAGCCAAGGTATGCTATGAGTCAAGGATTATGATTAATCCAGTTTTTGCACTGTAAGTCATTTGAAAAACAGAAAAGCAAAACAACAAAATAATTTTATTTACTTATTTATTTATTTATTTATTTTTGAGACAGAGTCTCGCTGTTGGCCAGGCTGGAGTGCAGTGACACAATCTTGGCTCACTGCAACCTCTGCCTCCCAGGTTCAAGTGATTCTCCTGCCTCAGCCTCCCGAGTAGCTAGGACTATAGGCACGCACCACCACGCCTGGCTAATTTTTTGTATTTTTAGTAGAGATGGAGTTTCACCTTGTTAACCAGGATGGTCTCAATCTCCTGACCTCGTGATCTGCCTGCCTGAGCCTCCCAAAGTGCTGGGATTACAGGCGTGAGCCACCACACCCGGCCCAAAATAATTTTTTAGAAATTGAATATAGGATGCTATGGTCTGAATGTGTCCTTCTACAATTCATCACCAATGTCATAGTATTAGGAAATAGGGCCATTAGGAAGTGATTCAGTCATGAAGGGAGAGTCATCACAAGTGGATTTAGGGTCCTTACACAGGGACTGGAGGGAGTGAGCTTCCCGTTTTGCCCTTCTGTCTTCTGCCATGTGAGGACACAGTGCATCCCCTCCTGAAGACACAGTGCTCAAGGCGCCATCTTGGATGCGGAGACCAGGCTGTCACCAGACACCACTCCTGCTGGCACCTTGATCTTGGACTTCCAGCCTATGGAACTGTGGAAAATACATTTCTGTTCTTTAGAAATTACCCAGTCTAGCGTATTTTGTTATATAGTAGCACAAATGCACTAAGACATAGTGCTTCTTGTCATTTTCTTATTCTACAATTTTCTTTGTGGCCTCTTGAGCAGCATGTTATTTTACATTTGATTCTTCATAATATCTCTTACTTTTGGTTTTTCACATTTCTGTTCCAAGTGTATTCTTAGATATTGTTCACTGTTTGTTAGTAACCAGGTCAGAAAGTCCAGAATACATTCTTTTAAGGGTTCAGTTTCTGCAACAACATAAGTATCAATGCCTCCTGTAAACGAGGTATTTCCTTGCCAATTGTAACTGCCATTCTGGAAGCAAAGTGGCATTACGGTCTATGAGTGCGGGGTTGATTGTTAATGTCTCTGGAGTATGGTTAAATGCTGGTTTCTAATTACACAGACTCATCGATGGCTCGGCACACTAGGGTATCAGTTGCGAGTTATCTCTGTATTTTTCCATGCTGTTAGAGAGGGAAAGTACAGACTGTGAAGTTGGACCAGCTGTCACAACCACAACATTTGGGGAGCTTTGTTTTTTTTTAACCTTTAGCTGCTTAACTGTCACACGTAGCAGCTCAGGTGAAAGGCATGTGTATTGAGGGGACTTTCCCTCGGTGCCCTGTGGCACAGAAGAGCAGACCTATGTAGAAGCATTGAAGTATTTTGTGCATCAACAGGACATTTAAAGGAACAAAGTTTTATTGTACCTTTTAGTTCCTGAAGACAAAACTACAGTGACAGTAACTAGGTCAAGGCATTGTACGCAAAGCAGGTCAGCCTTGGGCTTTGAGAGTGAGTCCCCTTCACCCCACTGTCAAGACTCATTGGCCAGATGGGAAAGTTCAGGTGGAACATGCAGTGAACAGCAAACACGGTGGTGGGCGCTTGCTGTCACGTGCTGCCATGCCTGCCACGGTCAGCAGACCTGTCTTCTCATTGACAACAGGCAGGTAAACAGATGTTTATCAACCGAGAAACATCTTCTTGGAGAGTTTCTTGATTCTTCCCAGTCATGGTAGGATGGACTGACTTAGAGGAGCTCAGGACGATTGTTGAAGAAGACAGAACCACAGGTGGAATTGTACTCCTCAGCAGGCCTAGGTTAGAGCAGCAGGTCTCTCATTGTTCCTCGAAGCCTCGGCCACTCCTGGGACATGGCATAATGCCCCTAATGATTTGAAATGTGGTGGATAGTGAGTTGCTAATCCCTGTGTCCAGGGACAAAAAAGAGACATAAAGAGCAAAAAGTTATAAAATAAGTGGGACTAACATCTGCTTATAGTGGGAGGTAGGGATTCAAGATAGAAGAATTTGGCTGCATGTGGTAGCTCACACCTGTAACTTCAGCACTTGGGAAGGACAAGGCAGGAGGATCACTTGAGCCCAGGAGTTAGATATGAGCCAGGCAACATGGTGAGTCTCCATCTGTACAAAAATGTTTTTAAAGAAAAGTAGCTGAGTGTGGTGGCACATGCCTGTAGTCCCAGCTACTTGGGAGGCTGAGGCAAGAGGATCACTTGAGCCTGGGAGATTGAGGCTGCAGTGAGCTGTGATCGCACCCCTACACTCCAGTCTAGGTGAGACCTTGTCTCAAGAAAACAAACAAACAAACAAACAAAAAAAGAACTCAGATTTGACACAAGGTACTAAGCAGTGAGGTTTTTTTGTTTTTGTTTTTGAGACAGAGTCTCGCTCTGTCACCCAGGCTGGTGTGCAGTGGCGCAATCTCAGCTCACTGCAACCTCCATCTCCTGGGTTCAAGCAATTCTCCTGCCTCAGCCTCCCAAGTAGCTGGGATTACAGGCGCCCACTACCATGCCCAATTAATTTTTGTATTTTTAGTAGAGATGGAGTTCCGCCATATTGGCCAGGCTGGTCTCGAACTCCTGACCTTGTGATCCGCCCACCTGGGCTTCCCAAAGTGCTGGGATTATAGGTGTGAGCCACTGCACCCAGCCAGCAGTGAGATTTAAACAATGTTTTCCACTGATGGGCCCCGGTGTGAAACCATGTCACTTCATGAGTGTGCAAATAACTGGGTAGACCCGCTCTTACTTGCGAATGATAGGTCACATCTCATATATATTATAATCCATCGGTCTCCAACCCCCAGGCCACAAACTGGTACTGGTCCATGGCCTGTTAGGAACTGGGCTGCACAGCTGCACAGCTGGAGGTGAGTGGCAGGCAAGTGAGCAAAGCTTTTTCTGTATTTACAGCTGCTCTCCATCGCTCACATTATTAACTGAGCTCAGCCTCCTGTCAGATCAACAGCAGCATTAGATTCTCATAGGAACACAAACCCTATTGTGAACCACGCATGGGAGGGATCTAGGTTGCACACTCCTTATGAGAATCTATTGTCTGATGATCTGAAGTGGAACGGTTTCACCCCAAAACCGTCCCCCACCCCTCCACCCGCTGTGGAAAACTTGTCTTTCACAAAACCAGTCCCTGGTGCCAAAAAGCTTGGGGACCACTGTTATAATCCATAATATGCCATTATGATCCAACGTAATATCATTTAGCTCCCGTATATTCTGCCAAAAGTATCTAGAAGACCCAAAGTCCTACAAATTAATGTTTCATGCAGGGAGAGTGCTAATTTTTTTTTTTTTTTTTTTTTTTGAGATGGAGTCTCATTCTGTCACCCAAGCTGGAGTCCAGTGGTGCAGGCTCAGCTCATTGCAACCTCTACCTCCTAGGTTCAAGCGATTCTCCAGCCTCCGCCTCCTGAGTAGCTGGGATTACAGGTGCACACCACCATGCCCAGCTACTTTTTTGTATTTTTAGTAGAGACGGGTTTCACCACGTTGGTCAGGCTGGTCTCTAACTCCTGACCTCGTGGTCCGCCCACCTCAGCCTCCCAAAGTGCTGGAATTACAGGCGTGAGCCACTGCGCCCAGCCGAGAGTGTTCATCTTTAAAGCTGTAAATTTCATATTCATAAGAGCTGTAGGAAGGGCTGATCTGAAGACATATCATGGCAAGTTTCTTTCTCAAAATGCCATTTTAATATTTTCTCAAAATGCCATTTTGATATTTTCCTGGATGATGTGAGTAGTGGAAGCATTGTTGATGCTTTAAAAACCCTGTTCACGGCCTGGCACAGTGGCTCATGCCTGTAATCCCAGCACTTTGGGAGGCCAGGGCGGGTGGATCACCTGAGGTCAGGAGTTCGTGACCAGCCTGGCCAATGTGGTGAAAGCCCTTCCCTACTAAAAATGCAAAAACTAGCCGGGCATGGTGGCACACACTTGTAATCCCAGCTGCTCGGGAGGCTAAGGCAGGAGAATTGCTTGAGCTGGGGAGGTGGAGGTTATGGTGAGCCGAGATCATGCCACTGCACTCCAGCCTGGGTGACAAGAGTGAAACTCAGTCTCAAAAATAAATAAATAAACGAATAAATAAATAAGTAAATAAACCCTGTTTACATCATCCTATAAAGCCCCCCCCCCCCGGCTTTTTTTTTTTTTTTTTTTTTGGACACAGGGTCTCTGAAGTCTCCAGCGATCATCCAGGCATGCACAACCACGCCCAGCCTATTCACTTTTTTTTTTTTTTTCCTACTTTCTTTTCTTTTTCCTGGCCTATTCACTTTTAATGACAAGGTATTTCCAACACAGAATAGTCTTTGACAGCATTAACTGACAGATATTTGTGTATGAGTTGCTTCTATTCATCCCGAAAAGACACAATTACTAAAGCATACATTTGTAAGAATAACATTTTGATTCGAGTAAGTTAAATCTGAATAACTAGAAATACCTTCAAGGAGAAGGATGAGCTGCATTCTTTGTCTTGAAAGTTTTTCTCACTCTGTGGATCTGAAAAATAGGGCAGCTGGCCCAGTACTGTCGGGCCACACCAGAAAATTTGTGGAGCTTCTGAATCATGTGTAATTATTCTCAGAATCCCATCTTCCTTCCTGTGTGCCAGGCCATGACTTAAATTAGTGAGAAGCACAAGTAAATCCTTTGGCATTGCCAAATGACCATCTAAGTAGTGCCAAACAAAATTTGGATACTAAGTTAGCCTGACAGTTTGCTAAGTATTTCCCCCCCTGAATTTGGGGTTGTCAGAGAAGACTGGTTATTTTTTTCTTTAAATCTAGGGTCCAGTCTGAGTATGTGGAACAGCAAAGACTTGGATTGGAGAGCTAGCAATATAGTCATTACAGAAGAAGTCTTTTTTTTTTTTTTTTTTTTTTTTTTTGAGGCGGAGTCTTGCTCTGTCGCCCGGACTGGAGTGCAGTGGCCGGATCTCAGCTCACTGCAAGCTCCGCCTCCCGGGTTTATGCCATTCTCCTGCCTCAGCCTCCCGAGTAGCTGGGACTACAGGCCCCCGCCACCTCGCCCAGCTAGTTTTTGTATTTTTAGTAGAGACGGGGTTTCACCGTGTTAGCCAGGATGGTCTCGATCTCCTGACCTCGTGATCCGCCCGTCTCGGCCTCCCAAAGTGCTGGGATTACAGGCTTGAGCCACCGCGCCCGGCCCAGAAGAAGTCTTATAAGGGCCATTTGGATATATTAGCTCTCCCAGAAGGCGGCACAGCTACTGTTTTGTTATTGTCATTAGCCATGAATTACCCCAAAGCATAGCCAGTGTAACTGAAAAATGTTAAGTTTTTCTTAGAAAAAACACTACCCACTTCAGGAAGAACAAGCTCTGTTGCTTGGGGTGCCTTTGCTGACAGGGCAGAAGTGGAGCCAAGGGTTTTTTGTTTTTTGTTTTTTGTGGTGTTTGGCTGGAGTAGAGTGGATATTGTCTAAAAGTTTTCCATCTTGCCAGGCTGCCCGTTTCCTGGTCCTTAGCTAGACATAGCAGCCTTTCTTTGGCTTTTTTTTTGTTTTTTAATCCATGCCCATTGGTGTTTCTGGGTTGCCAGCTTCTCCAGTGTGTGACCCAAGATACGGGAGACAAAAAGAAAACTCAGTGACTCACTCACTGCCGTGTCGTGGCCTGGGTTCCCAGGTCCCCACGTAGCCTTCCTTGCTCCATCCACTTTCAGAGTCTTCTTATATTTGTCTTGCAAATAACGTCTAGGCTTTCTAGCTACACTTAGCAGGAGGAGTAGAGAGAAAAGCACATACTCCCTTTTGGTCTTGTAGTATTTTTATATAAATTAAATAGGAATTTCACTGGAGGCGAGAAACAGCATCAATTTCAGTTGTCTCTAGAGACACACAGAGTGATCTACGTCAGGGTTTTCTCCAGTGGAAACGCTGTATCCGGTTCATTTTTAAAAATCAACTTTACTGGGGTTTGATATTCATACAATAATGGATACTTTACATACAATAAAATGCACTCATTTAAGATTAGTTTCATGAGTTTTAACAAATGTTTACACCTGTGTAGCTATTACCACCACCAAATATAGGACATTTCCCTGACCCCTCCAATCTCCCTGTGCCTCGTTGTAGCTGAGACACCCCTAATCCCTGCCCCAGGCAAGCATTCATCTGATTTCTCTTGCTTTGGCTTGGTTTTTGCCTTCATATAAATGAACGTCTAAATAAATGAAATAACAGAGTATGTACTCTTGGGTCTCCTTCATTCAGCAACGTAGTCCTGATATCCATCCACATTCTGTGTGTTAGTAGCTCGTCCTTTTGGACTGGTGAATGCTATTCCATTGTATGACTATACCTCAGTGTGTTTGCCCATTCTCCCCTGAGCGGACATTTGTGTTGTTTTCTTTTTGTGCTGTTATGAATATGGTGCTTTAAACATTCATGTTCAAGCCTCGTAGATGTATACTTTTATCTCTTTTGAATAGCTAGGAGTAGAGTGGCTGGCTCATTCGGTAAGTGTATGTTTAACTTAACAGCCAAACTGAATTCCCAAGCGGCTGTCCAGTTTTGCATTCCCAACAGCAGCGCATGAGAATTCTGATGGCTTCGTATCCTTGGGGTCTGGCTCTGGTCCCAGCACTGCTGAGAATCCCTCTGAAGCCAGCATGGTTCCAGTGCTCAGCTCAGCCAAAGGTACCACTTACTAAAACAAGTGCACACGAACACCATCTCACTCCTCATATTCCCACACACTGGAGACCTGGGCTAGGACAGGCTATTGGATCTGCCCCGCATACGCCAAGAGCTACTCTTCCCATTTGACTTTTAAAATCTCGGTTTTTAATCCCACAATTCTTTCTCAAGTCTACTTAGTCATCATGGGGGCGTCTTCCCTAAGATAAAACTCACACTATCAAGTTTCACTTAAAAGCTTAGCCTAAAAGAGATGTAGACATCATTTGGAGGGGTGAGGGTAGTGAAGAAAAGCAGAGCTATCCGATGTCAGTAATCTGCACAGAGAAAAATAAGGAAGATAATTTTGTAGCTGTTTTAATTCAAATAGACCTTGAGAGGCTTTGTAAGCTACTTACCTTCAAAACGTGGTGTGCCTCATGGAGGTTACTAATACAAATACAAAATCTATTTTTCTATTACAAATGAGAAAAAAGGGAGCTAGGTGCAGTGGCTCATAGCATTTTGGGAGGCTGAGGCAGAAGGATCGTTTAAGCATGGGAGATCAAGACCAGCTGGGGCAACATAGTGAGACCCCATCTCTACAAGTAATTTTTTTTTAAACAATAGCTAGGCGACCGGGTGCAGTGGCTCATGCCTGTAGTCCTAGCACTCTGGGAGGCCAAGGTGGGCAGATCACCTGAGGTCAGGAGTTCAAGACCAGCCTTGCCAACATGGTGAAACCCCAACTCTACTAAAAATACAAAAATTAGGTGGGTTTGTGGTGCGTGCCTGTAACCCCAGCTACTCAGGAAGCTGAGGCAGGAGAATTGATTGAACCCAGGAGGTAGAAGTTGCAGTGAACTGAGATCATGCCACTACCCTCTAGCCTGGGCGACAGAGCAAGACTCAGTTTCAAAAAAATAAATAAATAAAATAGCCAAGGGTGATGGCATGCACCTATAGTTCCAGCTATTCGGGAGGCTGAGGCAGGAAGATTGCGTGAGTCTGGGAGGTTGCGGCTGCAGTGAGCTGTGATGGCATCACTGGACCCCAGCCTGGGTGACAGAGGGACACCCTGTCCCAAAAAAAAAAAAAAAGTTTTTAAAGATTTTACACGAACGAAATTCTGCTCAATTCAACTAATTAATTCAACTTCAAGTAATTTGAAAACAGTTCTCACCAATGTCTCTTCACAGCTGTAGTCATTCAGGAATTTAAATGTTGGGTGGAAAATGGCCCAGCCATCCACATAGATAGTCTGTTTCCCATTTTCTAGCTGTTGCCCAGTTGCTAGGAATCCTAATGAATTGATACTTCTCTCCTCTGACAGCCAGGCCCAACCAGCCCATGGAAATCTCAGCCAAGGCAGCACTACAAGAGACCCAGAGCAGGGGCTGCATGAGCTTGGTCCTTTCTGGGTCTCAGTTTCCCCATATTTAGATTGAGGGTATTTCCAAAATTAGATCTCAGGCCCTGTGCCTCGTGTTCCTCCGGCTGCACACGACCACTTAAGGTGTTCTGTCGGGCCGGGCGCGGTGGCTCAAGCCTGTAATCCCAGCACTTTGGGAGGCCCAGACGGGCGAATCACGAGGTCAGGAGATCGAGACCATCCTGGCTAATATGGTGAAACCCCGTCTCTACTAAAAAATACAAAAAACTAGCCGGGCGTGGTGGCGGCGCCTGTAGTCCCAGCTACTCGGGAGGCTGAGGCAGGAGAATGGCGTGAACCCGGGAGGCGGAGCTTGCAGTGAGCTGAGATCCGGCCACTGCACTCCAGCCTGGGCGACAGAGCGAGACTCCATCTCAAAAAAAAAATAAAAATAAAAAAGAAAGAAAAAGAGATGTTCTGTCGGGCAGACAGCAGGGCAGGGTTTGGGATGGTGAGATGCCTTCTCAGGGCATACCGTTTCCCAGAAAGACGACATTCTTACAGCGTGTGACATCTATTATTTTTGCCAGGATTTTGTAGAAAATGTAAATCTGGCTAGAAGAAAATTTACCTGGTGGATTTCCAAGTGAATCAGGAGCCGATTCCCAGGCATCTTCGCGGCGTCGTTAAGGCGTGGCCCCCAGTCCTCTTGGAGCTGGGCATGGCTAAGCAGGTCTGGGAGGCAGAATTCGGAGGTGGCCCCCAAATCCCTGGCCCCTGGTGGGCATTCCTGGTGTGCTTGCCTCCCCCTGCAAGTGGGCAGGACGTGTCAGTATGATGGGATCTCACTCCCTGGATCAGGGTAGAGGCTGTATGGCAGAAATGAAGAGGTTTGCAGATGTAACTAAGGTCTCTAATCAATTGACTTTGAGTTAATTTTTTCAAAAGGAAACGATCCTAAGTGAGCTTGACCTGATCAGGTGAACTTTTTAAAAGAGTCCAGGCCTTCCTGGAAGGAAGCAGGTGTTTGAAGTGAGGAAGATCCTCCTGCTGAGCTTCGAGAAGCAAATTGCCTCATTGTGAACTGCCTGTGTGGGGCCAGGTGGCAAGGGTGAGGGCGACCTGCAGATGCTACGATGGGCCCTGTCCAACAGCCGTCAAAGAACAGAGGGACTTCAGTCCCACACTACAAGGAAATGAATTCTGCCAATAACCTTTATGAGCTTGGAAACAGTTTATTTTGGAGTCAAACCTCCAGATGAGAACACAGTCCCAAGGCCAGGCACAGGGGCTCACTCCTGTAGGGCCCAGGCACAGTGGCTCACCTCTACAGGGCCCAGGCACAGTGGTCACCCCTGTAGGGTCAGGCACAGCGGCTCACCTCTGTAGGGTCAGGCACAGTGGCCACCCCTGTAGGGCCCAGGCACAGTAGCCACCCCTGTAGGGCCCAGGCACAGTGGCCACCCCTGTAGAAATGTAAGTCTGGCAAGAAGAAAACTCATTTGGTAAATTTCCAAGTGAATCAAGAGCTGATTCACAGGCTTTTGGGAGGCAGAGGTGAGAGGATTACTTGAGGCCAGGAGTTCAAGACCAGCCTGGACAACATAATGAGACTCCTTCTCTACAACACAGATACACACACAGGCGCGTGCGCACGCGCACACACACACACAGACAGAGCCCAGCCAGTACCTTGATTTAAGCTTGGTGAGACTGAACAGAGGATCCAGCTAAACCATGCCTGGACTTCAGGCCACAAAAACTGTCAGAGGCTAAATTTGTTTTAAGTTTGTGGGGTAAATCATCACCCATCACTAGAAAATGAAACACAGCAAGGATCTTTCAGTGCTAGCATTCCCCCAGCTCTCTGCAGAAACCGTTTGCACCTTGACCTCACAGCACTAGCTCATAGGAGGGCAGGGAATCCAAGCTCCAAGGATCTGATGGAGACCACAAAGGATCCCGCGGGAAGTAAAGGAGCCTTAAAGCAGGACAGAACTGACTGCCTATTAAGTCCTAAATCATGTATTCCATACGCATATTTTATCTTCACAACTGCTCTGCAAGGATGGAAATGAGGTTAGTTATGATAATCATTTTAGAAGAAAACTGAGGTTAACTAAAATGCCCAAGGTCATGTAGCGAATGAGTGAAGTCAGGATTCACAGCTTGACCTTGCTGACTCCAAAGCCCTTGAACTTTCCAGGTTATAATGCTGCTTCCTATTACTCTCCTCCACTTTGTTTCGGAGTCCCAGGCCACACTATACTCTACCCCGGAGTCCCCGTACCCAACTCTGCTGTGTGCCTGTGTAGTTACTCCTTGCCTAGAGCTATGTTTGTGGCCAAAACTGTCCTTGCTAGAACTCTTGCTCCTGTTCTTTTGCTGATACCCACGCCCAGCACCATGTGGTGAGCCCAGCTCAGCTCCCTCAGCTGTAGCAGCTATTGCTTCTTTACTTTCTGCATCCTAAGGTGACAGATAAGTAAGAAAAGAATGGTATTGAATGGAAAATCAAGAAGAAAAATACAAAAATATGATGTTTTAAATTTGTTGCCAAGCAATTCAGAGATTTAGTTAACAAATCAGTATATGCGTCGAAGAATAGGGACCTGCCAATTTTCAACCAAAGTTGACTCTCCAACATATAGTTGACCCTTGAACAAGAGAGAGATGAGGGACACTGACCCCCACACAGTGAAAAATCCACGTATAACTTTTTTTTTTTTTTTTTTGAGATGGAGTTTCACTCTTATTGCCTAGGTTGGAGTGCAATGGCATGATCACGGCTCACCAAAACCTCTGCTTCCCAGGTTCAAGTGATTCTCCTGCCCCAGCCTCCCAAGTAGCTGGAATTTACAAGCATGTGCCACCACACTCAGGTAATTTTGTGTTTTTAGTAGAGACAGGGTTTCTCCAGGTTAGTCAGGCTGGTCTGGAACTCCCAACCTCAGGTGATCTGCCTGCCTCGGCCTCCCAAAGTGCGGGAATTACAGGTGTGAGCCACTGCGTCTGGCCAAAATCCACATAGAACTTTTTGACTCCCCAAACTTAAACATTAATAGCCTACTGTTGACTAGAAGCCTTACTGAGAACATAAACCATTGATTAACCCATATTTTTTGTTATATATATTATATACCATATTCTTACAATAATATAAGCTAGAGAAAAGAAACTATTAAGAAAATCACGAGAAAGAGAAAATACATTTACTGTCCGTTAAGTGGAAGCCGATCGTCTGAAAGGTCTTCATCCTTGTCATCTTCAGATTGAGTGGGGTGAGGAGGAGGAGGAAGATGAGGGAATGGTCTTGCTGTCTCCGGGGTGGCAGAGGCAGAAGAGAATCCATGTGTAAGGTCCCGTGCAGTTCAAACCCATGTGGTTTAAGGTTGGTGTTTAGTACCATGGTTTGAGTGTGTCCCAGCTGACACTCATGTTGAAATTTGACTCCCAAGGTGGTGGTGTTGGGAAGTGGGAAGGTGTTTGGATTAGGGGCAGACCCCTCATGAATAGATTACGTCCTCTCTTGGGAATAAGTGAGTTTTCACTCTTGTGGGACTGAGTTAGTTTCTGAAAGGCGGATTGTTATAAAGTGAGCTCCACCTCTCGTGCCTGTCTCTTTTGCACACACCATGAGTTGAACAGCATGAGGCCCTCACTAAGTGTGCTGCTCAGTCTTGGACTTCCTAGCCTCTAGAATCGTGCATGAGCCAAATACATTTCTTTTCTTTTCTTTTTTTTGAGACAGAGTCTCGCTGTTGTTGCCCAGGCTGGAGTGCAATGGCGCAATCTCGGCTCACTGCAACCTCCGCCTCCTGGGTTCCAGCAGTTCTCCTGTGTCAGCCTCCCAAGTAGCTGGGATTACAGGTGCCCACCACCATGCCCGGCTAATTTTTGTATTTTTAGTAGAGACGGGGTTTCACCATGTTGGCCAGGCTGGTCTTGAACTCCTGACCTCAGGCGATCCACCTGCCTCGGCCTCCCAAAGTGCTGGGATTACAGGCTTGAGCCACCATCCTGGGCCAATTTCTTTTCTTTTTAAAGTACTCAGTGTCAAGTATTCTGTTACAGAAACACAAAGCAAATTAAGACAATAGCTTTCCCACTCTATCCTGGGACTGGGTTAACTTCCTTTTAATTCATTTATTTTTAAGTTCTAATAAAATTTAGTAATAAAAACTTTACCTATTTATCATGCACACAATATGTTTTCAAACATATGGTTTTGAAATATATATACATTGTGGAATGGTTTGATTGAGCTAATTAACATATGCATTACTTCACATATGTATCGTTTTTTGTGGTAAGGACACTTAAAATGTACTGTCTTAGCAATTTTTAAGAACACAATACATTATTATTAACTATAGTCACCATATTGCACAATAAATCTCTTGAACTTACTCCTCTTTGGCTCTCCTTTAAGTTGGTTTATTTTAAAGGTGTAATGGCATACAGTTCTCTGGCCATCTTGAAGGCAGCCATTAGAAAACAGGGTCTCGGCTGGGCACGGTGGCTCACGCCTGTAATCCCAGCACTTTGGGAGGCCAAGGTGGGCGGATTCCTTGAGGTCAGGAGTTTGAGACCAGCCTGGCCAACATGGTGAGACCCTGTCTCTGCTAAAAATACAAAAAATTAGTGGGGCGTGGTGGCATGCACCTATAATCCCAGCTAGTTGGGAGGCTGAGGTGGGAGAATTCCTTGAACCCGGGAGGCGGAGGTTGCAGTGAGCCGAGATAGCACCACTGCACTGCAGCCTGGGCAAAAGAGCGAGACTCTGTCTCAAAAGAAAACAGGAGGGGAGGGGAGAGGAGGGGAGGAGAGAGGAGGGGAGGGGAGGGGAGGGAAAAGACGAGGTCCCTGACATTGATTCAGATGGTTTGTAAGGACCAGAGATCATCTGCTCTTCTGCTCTTTTGTCCAGCTCCTCTAAAGGAAGGGTCATTCTGTGGCCCAATCCTTTCTGACCTTCTACCTGCTTGGCTAACGCTCCCTACGCGGGCTGCTCACAAGGCCGGAACTCTAAGAACCGGATGTGAGTTGTACTCTCAGGCTGTTTTAGAGGTGTCTGCTGTCTGCTAGACCCTGGCACAGGCTTTGGCTTGTGCTTGTAATTTCGTGTCCTTTTGGGGAAGCGTGTAGTGGGGGACTAGTGAAAAGAGGAGAGCAGTGGGAATCAGAAACATCTGGATTCATGTTCCAGCTCCACCACTTACAGCCGGGTGACTTTATGTGTGTTCTTAACCTCTGGGCATTCATTTCCTCAGTTATAAAATTGGGCTAATAATACTTTATAAGACTCGAGTGAGAATTAAGGGAGATGATGTTCATAAAGTACTTGCCATGGAGAAGAGTAACTACGATGACAAACGTGTGGCAAAACGATGTTAGCTGACATGCCCTCATCACCTGCATGCCCTCTTCCTTCTACTCTTCTTCCTACTCCCACGCTGCCAATTTGGATTTTAGGCATGAGACCTTCATGTCCCCCAGGAGAATTGTCTCAGCAGAACTAGAGGACAAGGGCATTCAGTTATTGGGTTTCATGTTAACAGCCAGGTGTGACACAGAAAGATAACGCAGACCTAATTCTACCCACCCCTGCCCAGCCTGCCTCGGTAAACACGCTCCAAGCAGGAGAGGGAGAGGACCTGGGGACAGGAGCACTGGAGTGAGTCACTGGTGTGGGCCTCAGAGCTCAGTCCACTCTGAATGGACTGAGCTTGACCTGACTGACAAGTTTTCCACTAATAAGTCTCAGGTAACTTGACTTAAACAGAGAAAATTGCATTTCTGGGATGCTGGAGTTGGTGGATTGAGAAATGCGTGCTCACCATGCAAAGAACGTATCACCTCCTGCAGAGCAGGGATAACCTATAAAGATGTTACACGCTGCTTTTTGGGCCATTTGCTGCCAAGAATGGACAAGTTTGGTAATGCAGGAGACTGTGCTGCTTCCCTTCAGGAATAACGCAGGGGACTGGCTGGGAGCTCCTTGCCTTTGATAACGTTTTCAAAACTTTCCCATCATATTATGAGACTGGGTCTACCTTGACAGGTGAAGGAAGAAAATATGAGTTGCCAAGTCCAAGGCAAGATGCTCCTCTCATCTGATCTGTGTAAGATGGGGGAAAATATCCCATTAGACTTTTGAGAATAGTAGCAATAATAATAATGGCTTTAATTTATTAAGCACTTATAAGTCTACACTTTTCTTTTCTTTTCTTTTTGAGACAGAGTTTCCCCTTGTTGCCCAGGTTGGAGTATAGTGGTGCGATCTCGGCTCACTGCAACCTCTACCTACTGGGTTCAAGAGATTCTCCTGCCTTAGCCTAGCAAGTAGCTAGGATTACAGGTGCCCGCCACCACGCCCAGCTAATTTTTTGTATTTTTAGTAGGGACAGGTTTTACCATGTTGGCCAGGCTAGTCTCAAACTCCTGACCTCAGGCAATCTGCCCGCCTTGGCCTCCCAAAGTGCTGGGATTACGGGCATGAGCCACTGCGCCCAGTCACTGTCTACACTTTTTTTTTTTTTTTCTTGAGACAGAGTTTCACTCTCGTTGCCCAGGCTAGAGTGCAATGGTGTGATCTTGGCTCACTGCAACCTCTGCCTCCTGGGTTCAAGCGATTCTCCTGCCTCAGCCTCCTGAGTAGCCAAGATTACAGGAGCCCACCACTGTGGCTGGCTCATTTTTGTATTTTTTTATTAGAGAAGGGGTTTCACCATGTTGGCCAGGCTGGTCTCGAACTCCTGACCTCAGGTAATCCACCTGTCTCGGCCTCCCAAAGTGCTGGGATTACAGGCGTGAGCCACTGCACCTGGCCCTGTCTACACTTTTTAATGAGTAAACAAATATCCATTCTTTCTTCCACTAATGAAATAAATTTAAGGGGATAAAAACCTATAATTGCCTTATTTTTTTTTATCCCTGATGGACTAGAATCCTGAAAATAGGTGTGCTGAACTGAACCTCGAGTGAGTGTACACCCAGGCATATGCAAACGCATGCACACGTGCACACGCATGTACACGCCAAGTCAGCCCACTGCCCGTCCTGGCCCTGCCAGCCTCTGCCAGCACACCCCTCTGTGCAGCCCCCATCAGCCCTCTCCTTCCTCACAGGACATGGTTCTTACACTTGGATTAAAGGAGGTCTACAGCAAACTCATCTTCAAATGGCAGCTTAGTCTCTTTATATACACAATCCTATTTCAAAGCAATCTAAGAAATAGAAAGCATTGCTTTCTCTCTCATCTGTGATACTTGCCTTCTTCTGGAACGTACCTTTGCCCAACAAATTATCTAGCATAAGTTAGCTCTGATAAGCTGCTAACTTTAGCAAGAGAAAAAGCTCATTTTGAAGACTTCAGGTGTGATTTTTTGAAAAATTTATTCATATTGACTACTTGGAAACTAAAACTATGTCCTTGCTGAAACTTTAGACAAATGCTCCTTGTTGACAAACAAGGATGTGCTTGAGCTGAAGGTGATGTGACTGACGTATTTATCAGGGAGGCAGTGGCACTGGAACACAGCAGAGGACAGCGGCGGCTGCCTCAGGCTTTTCCTTGCAGGTTGTGTCTTTGGTTACTTTTGCTGGAATAGTTCTGATACTGACCTTTTAGTTACATCTAGAAAATACACTGCTTTAACCTCCTCTCTGTCAACAGCTGAGCTGGAGAGAGCTGAGCAGCTTGGTGTCCAGACGGTGAATTAAAAGAGCACACCAAGGCGAAAGTGACGATCGAGGCTTTCATCACCTCCTGCAGTGGCATAAGCAGGAGGCAAGTGGTTAGAGTGTCGCCTCCTCCACATTTTATTTTTCCCCTCAGAACAGCACCAGGAGCAGGTCAGATGGATCAATAGGGGTCATCTCACCACTGAGGGCAACCGACCCCAGCCAAAGGCTCTTGCAGATTTGTTGGGGAGGAAGAGGAGGGTGGAGGACTAGGGGTGTTAAAATACTGAATGCTGAGTCAGAGTGATGAAAAATGTCTTCGTGGCCCCCAACAGCATGGTCTCAGTAGAGACCCCAAGAAAGACCTCAGCTCATGGTCTGCAGATAAGGAAGTCTCTGAGTTGTGTGTCTGAGCTAGAAATGCAGATACGTGCAGCGTCACGGCTGGCCAGGGGGACCCATACTGTGGGTCGAGTCTGGGGTGAGGAGGGCAGCTCTCCCCGCCCAGGCCTACCAGGAAAAGCCTTTGGAATTGCCGAGGGTTGGGCCTGAAAAATCACATATAAGATTTTGGCTTCCCGGCCTTTTGGCCAGATGCCTTACTCCTCAGCTTGACTCTCTTGGGTTGTAGAACCCAAGATGTAACTGGATGTGGAAAGAGACTCGTGACACCACACAAAGGAATCCAGAATGCCTTACTGAGTATCATTCTGAAACCACCTTTGCAAAAGTTATAACTGAGAAAATTACGACAGTGAAAGAGATCTGACCTAACCGACTCCATCTTGCTTCTGACCTCCAGGCTGCCCTTGTTCATTCCTGGGCATAGGCTGAACTGACTTTGAGAGGAGTTTAGTTTATGATTTGATGAGAACATGATAACAGCCCTTCCCAAAATAAGCCCCCCTCTTGCCTGGGGACTAAACTGTCCTTACAGGACTAATACATTAGCCACGAGATTAGAAATGATGGTTTAGGAGTCATTGTTGAAAACCCTCAGGTCAGTGCTTAAGATATTTTGCAGACCCTGCATTCCAGTGCACCAGCTGGCACCACCCAGATGGATAAACTAGCTCATCAGGTCTTGTGGCCACCTTCCAGGAACTGACTCAACTCAAGAGGACAGCGTGGACCCCTATGATTTCATTTGTGAGTCAACCAATTAACACTCCCCAATATCTGATTCCCTACCCACCAAATTATCCTTCAAAACTCTGAATCCCAGTTTTCGGGGAGACTGATTTGAGTAATAATAAAACTCTGGTCTCCCCTAGAGCCAGCTCCGGGTGAATTAAACTCTCTCTCAATTGCAATTCCCCAGTCGTGACAAATCAGCTCTGTCTCGGCAGTGGACAAAAGGAACCAGTTGGGTGGTTACAATTCTGTGTCCTAGACACACATTTACTCATCTGTTGATTTTTTCCACAGATACTTCCTACAATAGAAGTGTTTCCCAAAACAAGTGTTTCCCATCTGATCTTGATCTTTTTTACAAATACTATATTTTTCCTAAAAAACAGGCTGGGAGATCTCTCAAGATGGCCAAATAGGAACAGCACCAGTCTGCAGCTCCCAGCGAGATCAACGCAGAAGGCGGGTGATTTTTGCATGTCCAATTGAGGTATGCGGCTCATCTCATTGGGACTGGTTAGACAGTGGGTGCAGCCCACAGAGGGTGAGCCAAAGCAGGATGGCGCGTTGCTTCACCCCAGAAGCGCAAAGGGTTGGGGAACTCCCCATTCTAGCCAAGGGAAGCTGTGAGGGACTGTGCCATGAGGGACAGTACACTCTGCCCCAGATTCTACACTTTCCCATGGTTTTGCAACCTATGGACCAGGAGATTCCCTCCGTTACCTACGCCACCGGGGCCCTGCTTTTCAAGCACAAAACTGGGCGGCTGTTTTGGCAGACACAGAGCTAGCTGCAGGAGTGTTTTTTCTTACCCCAGTGGTGCCTGGAATGCCAGCGAGACAGAGCCATTCCCTTCCTGGAAAGGGGACTGAAGCCAGGGAGCCAAGTGGTCTAGCTCAGCGGATCCCACCTCCACAGAGCCAGGCAAGCTAAGATCCACTGGCTTGAAATTCTCCCTGCCAGCACAGCAGTCTGAAGTTGACCTGGCATGTTGGAGCTTGGTGGGGAGAGGGGCGTCCACCATTACTGAGGCTTGAGTAGGCGATTTTCCCCTCACAGTGTAAACAAAGCTCGGGAAGTTCAAACTGGGAGGTGCATACTGCAGCTCGGCAAAGCCACTGTAGCCAGACTGCCTCTCTAGATTCCTCCTCTCTGGGTAGGGCATCTCTGAAAAAAAGGCAGCAGCCCCAGTCAGGGGCTTATAGATAAAACCCCCATCTCCCTGGGACAGAGCACCTGGGGGAAGTGGCGGTTGTGGGCGCAGCTTCAGGAGACTTAAACATCCATCCTGACAGCCCTGAAGAGGGCAGTGGCTCTCCAACACAGTGTTTGAGCTCTGCTAAGGAACAGACTGCCTTCTCAAGTGGGTTCCTGGTCCCTGTGTCTCCTGACTGGGAGGCATCCCCCAGCAGGGGTCAACAACCACCTCATACAGGAGAGCTCCGGCTGGCATCTGGCGGTGCCCCTCTGGGACAAAGCTTCCAGAGGAAGGAACAGGCAGCAATCTTTGCTGTTCCGCAGCCTCCGCTGGTGATACCCAGGCAGTCTGGAGTGGACCTCCAGCAAACTCCAGCAGACCTGAAGCAGAGGGGCCTGACTATTAGAAGAAAAACTAACAAACAAAAAGGAAAAGCATCAACATCAACAAAAAGGACGTCCACTCAGAAACCCTACCTGAAGGTCACCAATATAAAATACCAAAGCTAGATAACTCCATGAAGATGGGGAGAAACCAGCATGAAAAAGCTGAAAATTCCAAAAACCAGAACGCCTCTTCTTCTCCAAAGGATCACAACTCCTCATAAGCAAGGAAACAAAACTGGACAGAGAATAAGTTTGACAAATTGACAGAAGTAAGCTTCAGAAGGTGGGTAATAACAAACTCCTCTGAGCTGAAGGAGCATGTTCTAACCCACTGCAAGGAAGCTAAGAACCTTGAAAAAAGGTTAGAGGAATTGCTAACTAGAATAACCAGTTTAGAGAAGAACATAAATGACCTGATGGAGCTGAAAAACACAGCACGAGAATTTCGTGAACCATACACAAGTATCAATAGCCTAATTGATCAAGGGGAAGAAAGGATATCAGAGATTGAAGATCAACTTAATGAAATAAAGCATGAAGACAAGATTTAAAAAAAAGAGTGAAAAGAAATGAACAAAGCCTCCAAGAAATATAGGACTATGTGAAAAGACCAAACCTACATTTAATTGGTATACCTGAAACTGATGGGAGAATGGAAACAAGTTGGAAAACATTCTTCAGGATATTATTCAGGAGAACTTCCCCCACCTAGCAAAACAGGCCAACATTTGCATTCAGGAATACAGAGAACACCACAAAGATTCTCCTCGAGTAAAGCAACCCCAAGACATTTAATCGTCAGATTCACCATGGATGAAATGAAAGAAAAAATATTAAGGGCATCCAGAGAGAAAGGTTGGATTACCCACAAAGGGAAGCCCCTCAGACTAACAGCAGATCTCTCTGCAGAAACCCTACAAGCCAGAAAGTTTAACATTCTTAAAGAAAATAATTTTCAACCCAGAGTTTCATATCCAGCCAAGCTAAGCTTCCTAAGTGAAGGAGAAATAAAATCCTTTACAGGCAAGCAAATGCTAATAGATTTTGTTACCACCAGGCCTGTCTTACAAGAGCTCCTGAAGGAAGCACTAAACATGGAAAGGAACAACCGGTACCAGCGACTGCAAAACCATGCCAAATTTTAGAAACCATCAACACTATGAAGAAACTGCATCAAGTAACAGACAAAATAGCCAGCTAGCATCATAATGACAGGATCAGATTCACACATAACAATATTAACCTTGAATATAAATGTGCTAAATGCCCCAATTAAAAAACTCAGACTGGCAAATTGGATAAAGAGTCAAGAGCCATCGGTGTGCTGTATTCAGGAGACCCATCTTATGTGCAAAGACACACATAGGGTCAAAATAAAGGGATGAAGGAATATTTACCAAGCAAATGGAAAGAAAAAAAAAAAAAAAAAGCAAGGATTGCAATCCTAGTCTCTGATAAAACAGATTTTAAACCAACAAAGATCAAAAGAGACAAACAAGGGCATTTCGTAATGGTAAAGGGATCAATGCAACAAGAAGAGCTAACTATCCTAAATATTTATGCACCCAATACAGGAGCACCCAGATTCATAAAGCAAGTTCTTAGAGACCTACAAAGAGACTTAGACTCCCACATGATAATACTGGGAGACTTTAAGAGCCCACTGTCAATATCAGACAGATCGATGACATAGATAATTAACAAGGCTATCCAGGACTTGAACTCAGTTCTGGACCAAGCAAACCTAATAGACATCTACAGAACTCTCCACCCCAAATCAACAGAATATACATTCTTCTCATCACCACATCACACTTATTCTAAAATTGACCACATAATTGGAAGTAAAACACTCCCCAGCAAATACAAAAGAACAGAAATTATAACAAACAGTCTCTCAGACCACAGTGCAATCAAATTAGAACCAGGATTAAGAAACTCACTCAAAACCACACTACATAGAAACTGAACAACCTGCTCCTGAATGAGTACTGGGTAAATAACCAAATTAAGGCAGAAATAAATAAGTTCTTTGAAACCAATGAGAACAAAGACACAATGCACCGGAATCTCTGGGACACAGCTAAAGCAGTGTTTAGAGGGAAATATATAGCACTAAATGCCCAGAAGAGAAAGCAGAAAAGATCTAAAATTCACCCTAACTTCACAATTAAAAGAACTAGAGAAATGGCCAGGTGTGGTGGCTCACACCTGTATTCCCAGCAATTTAGGAGGCCGAGGCAGGTGGATCACCTGAGGTCAGGAGTTCTAGACAAGCCTGACCAACCTGGTGAAACCCCGTCTCTACTAAATACAAAAAATTAGCCGGGTGTGGTGCCGCATGCCTGTGATCTCAGCTACTTGGGAAGCTGCAGCAGGAGAATTGCTTGAACTCAGGAGGGAGAAGTTGCAGTGAGTCGAGATTGAGCCATTACACTCCAGCCTGGGCAACAAGAGCAAAACTCCATCTCAGACAAAAAAAAAAAAAAAAACTACAGAAACAAGAGCAAACAAATTCAGGAGCTAGCAGAAGACAAGAAATAGCTAAGATTAGAGCAGACCTGAAGACGATAGAGACATGAAAAACCCTTCAAAAAGTCAATGAATTCAGGAGCTCTTTTTTTTAAAAAAAAAAAAGATCAACAAAACAGATAGATCGCTAGCCAAACTAACAAAGAAAAGAGAGAAGAATCAAGTAGACACAATAAAAAATGATAAAGGGGATATCACCAATGATCCCACAGAAATACAAACTACCTTCAGAGAATACTATAAACACCTCTACACAAATAAGCTAGAAAATCTAGAAGAAATGGATAAATTCCTGGACACATACATCCTCCCAAGTCTAAACTAGGAAGAAGTTGAATCCCTGAATAGACCAATAACAAGTTCTGAAATTGAGGCAGTAATTAATAGCCTACCAATCAAAAAAAGTCCAGGACCAGATGGATTCACAGCCAAATTCTACCAGAGGTACAAAGAGGAGCTGGTACCATTCCTTCTGAAACTATTCCAAACAATAGAAAAATAGAGACTCCTCCCTAACTCATTTTATGAGGCCAGCATCATCCTGATACCAAAACCTGGCAGAGAAACAACAAGAAAAAAGAACATTTTAGGCCAATATCCCTGATGAATATTGATGCAAAAATCCTCAATAAAATACTGGCAAACCGAATCCAGCAGCACATCAAAAAGCTTATCCACCACAATCAAGTCAGCTTCATACTTGGGATGCAACGCTGGTTCAACATATGCAAATCAATAGATGTAATCCATCCCATAAACAGAACCAATGACAAAAACCACATGACTATCTCAATAGATGCAGAAAAGGCCTTTGACAAAATTCAACACCCTTCATGCTAAAAACTCTCAATAAACTAAGTGTTGATGGAATGTATCTCAAATTATAAGAGCTATTTATGACAAACCCACAGCCAATATCATACTGAATGGGCAAAAACTAGAAGTATTCCATTTGAAAACTGGCACAATACAAGGATGCCCTCTCTCACAACTCCTATTCAACATAGTATTAGAAGTTCTGGCCAGGACAATCAGGCAAGAGAAAGAAATAAAGGGTATTCAAATAGGAAAAGAGAAGTCAAATTGTCTCTGTTTGCAGATGACATGATTGTATATTTAGAAAACCCCTTTGTCTTAGCCCAAAATCTCCTTAAGCTGATAAGCAGCTTCAGCAAAGTCTCAGGATACAAAATCAATGTGCAAAAATCACAAGCATTCTTATACATCAATAATAGTCAAGCAGAGCCAAATAATGAATGAACTCTCATTCACAATTACTACAAAGAGAATACAGTATCTAAGAATACAACTTACAAGGGATGTGAAGGACCTCTTCAAGGAGAACTACAAACCACTGCTCAAGGAAATAGTAGAGGACACAAACAATTGAAAAAACATTCCATGCTCATGGATAGGAAAAATCAATATCGTGAAAATGGCCATACTGCCCAAGGTAATTTATAGATTCAATGCTA
Organism: Piliocolobus tephrosceles; assembly: GCF_002776525.5. NCBI lineage: Eukaryota > Metazoa > Chordata > Mammalia > Primates > Cercopithecidae > Piliocolobus > Piliocolobus tephrosceles. The sequence goes on along the minus strand of NC_045436.1, from coordinate 5,206,024 downwards.
TCCCCTTTAAGCTACCAATGACTTTCTTCACAGAATTTGAAAAAACTACTTTAAATTTCATACGGAATCAAAAAAGAGCCCGCATAGCCAAGACAATCCTAAGCAAAAAGAACAAAGCTGGAGGCATCATTCTACCTGACTTCAAACTATACTACAAGGCTACAGTAACCAAAACAACATGGTACTGGTATCAAAACAGATATATAGACCAATGGAACAGAAAAGAGGTCTCAGAAATAACGCCACACATCTACAGCCATCTGATCTTTGACAAATCTGACAAAAACAAGCAATGGGGAAAGGATTCCCTATTTATTAAATGGTGTTGGGAAAACTGGATAGCCATATGCAGAAAACTGAAATTGGACTCCTTCCTTGCACCTTATACAAAAATTAACTCAAGATGGATTACAGACTTAAACGTAAGACCTAAAACCATAAAAACCCTAGAGGAAAACCTAGGCAATACCATTCAGGACATAGGCATAGACAAAGACTTCATGACTAAAACACCAAAAGGAATGGCAACAAAAGCCAAAATTGACAAATGGGATCTAATTAAACTAAAGAGCTTCTACACAGTAAAACAAACTACCATCAGAGTGAACAGGCAACCTACAGAATGGGAGAAAATTTTTGCAATCTATCCATCTGACAAGGGGCTAATATCCAGAATCTACAAAGAACTTCAACACATTTATAAGAAAAAAACAACCTCATCAAAAAGTGGTTGAATGATATGAACAGACACTTCTCAAAAGAAGACATGTATGCAGCCAACAAACACACAAAAAAGCTCATCTTTGCCGGTCATTAGAGAAAAGCAAATCAAAACCACAATGGGATACCATCTCACACCAGTTAGAATGGCAATCATTAAAAAGTCAGGAAACAACAGATGCTGAAGAGGATGTAGAGAAATAGTGCTTTTACACTGTTGGTGGTAGTGTAAATTAGTTCAACCACTGTGGACGACAGTGTGGCAATCCCTCAAGGATCTAGAACCAGAAATAACATTTGACCCAGCAATCCCATTACTGGGTATATACCCAAAGGATTACAAATCATTCTACTTTAAAGACACATGCACACATATGTTTATTGCAACACTGTTCACAATAGCAAAGACTTGGAACCAACCCAAATGCCCATCAGTGATAGACTGGATAAAGAAGATGTGGCACATACATAACATGGAATACTATGCAGCCATAAAAAAAAGGATGAGTTCATGTCCTTTGCAGGGACATGGATGAAGCTGGAAACCATCATTCTCAGCAAACTAACACAAGAACAGAAAACCAAACACCGCATGTTCTCGCTCATAAGTGGGAGTTGAACAATGAGAACACATGGACATAGGGAGGGGAATATCACACAGTGGGGCCTGTTAGGCAGTGGGGGGCTAGGGGAGGGATAGCATTAGGAGAAATACCTAATGTAGATGATGGGTTAATGGGTGCAGCAAACCACCATGGCACGTGTATACCTATGCAACAAACCTGCACTTTCTGCACATGTACCCCAGAATAAAGAAAAAAAGTAAAATACAAGATGGGCACAGTGGCTCATGCCTGTAATCCCATCACTTTGGGAGGCTAAGGCAGATGGATCACAAGGTCAGGAGTTCGAGACCAGCCTGGCCAATATGGTGAAACCCCACCTCTACTCAAAATACAAAAAAATTAGCCAGGTGTGGTGGCACAGGCCTGTAATCCTAGTTACTTGGGAAGCTGAGGCAGGAGGATTGCTTGAATCTGGGAAGCAGAGGTTGCAGTGAGCCGAGATCATGCCACCACACTCCAGCCTGGGCAACAGAGTGAGACTCCGTTTCACCAAAAAAAAAAAAAAAAAAAGTCTTTGAATTCACCTATGGCCTGTAGGCCCATGCTTCCAGATGTCCTTCCTGCCTTTCCAGGTCAAACTGTTACCAATGCCCTGGGTTCCTGTAATGTCCCCTGTTAGAAATCAAGACAGATCACCAGCCATAGCAGCAAAGAGAAAGTTTATCTGAGCTTGTGCTCAAGGGAGCCAGCATTGAGAAAGTGCGAAGAATGGGCCGCTCCCCAAGATCAGCGTGTGGGTTAGTTTTAGGGTCTTTGTAAAGGAAAGGGTTACATCAGGACACATAGAGGAGGGGCTTTTCTCGTGCTTGCACTGTGGTTCAACATGCTTCTTCATATGTCGTGCGTGGCCTTGGCGTTTTAAATCTCCAACTCTGAGTATGAGTTTTAGTCTTAAAATGAGGAAGGAGTAATTGTATGTTGGAGTTTAACTTTACATGTAGGGCTCTGTGGAAGTCCCCGGCTCCCCTGAAATAAGAGCTTGCAGTTAATTGCTCCTTGGGTCTTTTGTGGCTGACTGGCTGAGAGTTAGATAAGCTAGAGCTTGAGTGGGGGCCTCCTTACGCTTTTCCTCCAGACCGTCTTAAAGTAGGAAACCAACCTGTCTGCCTGTCTCAAAACTGATGTTAATATGTATTGATGTCCATATTTGCCTGTAACTCCTGTCTCCCTAAAATGTAGAAAACCAAACTGTAACCTGACCACCTCAGGCACACGTTCCTAGGTCCTAATGAGAGCTCCCTGGGTCATGGTCACTCATAATGGCTCAGAATAAACCCCATTAACACTAAGGAATGAATTCCAAGCATAAACCTTCCACCCCAGATCTGTTTCTTTCTACCACTTACTCCACCATTGTGATAGTTCTTCGTCTCCACACCCTACTGCTTTGTAAAAACGCAGCGGGGAAATCAGCGTTCCTTCCCAGAGCAAGGTCTAATCCAGGATCCCACATGGGTGTTAAGATCAGCCCCTAAAAAGCTGAGCTATGCTGGCTTAGCTTGGCCTGGTCCCTGTGCAGTCTGGGCGAAGCAGGATGTGCCATCTCCTTAAGACCTCCATTCCCCAGCCAGGGTGCTTGGGTCCAATTTAATTGAGTTGAACGTAGCCCTTACACTGACCTGCCTTGGGATTGACCAGAATCATGTGTAATTTTCTAAGCTCTTGAGTCACCAGGATTTCTCTTTTTTTTCTTTTCTTTCTTTTTTTTTTTTTTTTTTTTTGAGTCAGTCTCGCTCTGTCGCCCACGCTGGAGGGCAGTGGCATGATCTCAGCTCACTGCAGCCTCTGCCTCCCAGGTTCAAGCAATTCTCCTGCCTCAGCGTCCAGAGTAGCTGGGATTACAGGCGTACGCCACCACGCCCAGCTAATTTTTGTATTTATAGGAGAGATGGGGTTTCACCAAGTTGGCCAGGCTGGTCTTGAACTCCCGACCTCGTGATCTGCCCTCCTGGGCCTCCCAAAGTGCTGGGATTACAGGCGTGAGCCACAGCTCCCAGTGAGTCACCCAGTTCTCTTTTGCTTTCCTTTTTGACAGATAAGAAGGTAGAGTTTAGGAGGCTGGCCAATTCATTATCTAGGATAAGGTAGAGTTTAGACTTCTCATTCTCTGGAATCTTCTTGGACTCAGTTTACTCCTGTTGACCTGGAGTGAAGAGAAAGCTTCTTACCAGGTTGAGTATGGAAAAACTCAAAAATATTTTTCCTCAGCTTTCCCATAACACAGAATACTTCTGTGCCCAGATGTGTGAGGTTTCCCCCCGCACCAAGCAATTCTACAGCAGCCGATAGCAGCTGAGTGTCCCTTAATTCAATTCTGACGCCGTCCACCTGGAAACAGCGTCAGATCCCACAGGTCAAGGACTCAGTCCCCAAGACTGTCCTCCCTGCCCCACTTCTGACGATAATCGGAAGCCGCAGGTTGTTTCGTCCATGCTTCTGACTGACCTGCTACCAACTGGGGTTTGCACACCCCCTTGCTGGGCTCGATTAATTTGCTAGAGTGGCTCACAGGACTCAGGGAGGCACCTACATTAACAGATTCATTATAAGGAATAGTACAGAGGATACAGGTGAAGATATGCACAGGGCGAGGTATGAGGACATTGGAGGGCAGCTTCCACGACCCCCGGGCACCACCCTACAGGAGCCTCCATGTGTTCAGCTCTCCAGAAGTTCCTCAAACCCTGTCCTTTTGGGTTTTTATGGAAGCTTCGTTACATAGATACAATTAGTTCACTGTTAGCCATTGGTGATCAACTTAACCTCAGCCTCTCTCTCTTCCCGGGAGGTTGGGGGTGGGGCTGGAGGTCCCAACTCTCTAATCCTGCCTTGGTCTTTCTTGTGACCAGCCCCTATACTGAAGCTACCTGGGTGCTGCCAGCCTTCAGTCAACTCATTAGTGTACAAAAAGACAGCACTTTGGAGGTTCTAAGGGTTTTAGCTGTATGCCAAGAGGCCATGGAAGACCAAATAGATATTTTAGAGGATCATGTAGGTGTTCCTTGTTTGTCTCACCAACCATCTGACAGGTTCCTCAAGGGCCTGAGATGAGTCTCTTCGCTCTGTAGTCCCAGCACCTAGCACAATGCCTGGCAAACAAATTGTAAGCACTCTATAAATGTTGAATGGAAACTTTAGATACCTCAGGGATTGTCTGTACGTTTAGGGCTAAACCTGCTAACATGGCTGCCACAGTAACACAGGGTATCTCTCTCCAGATGGCTTAGCATGGTGGCTCAGAGCACAGAGTCTACAGTAAGACTCTTGAGTTCAAATCCTGACCCTGCCATTTCATAATACATTGTGACCCTGGTCAGGTTACTTCAGTTTTCCCTCGGTGAATTGAGGATATCTCCTAAGGTTGATAAGAGCATTACATGAGTTAATGTTTAGAAACCACTCAGCATAGAGGCTGGCACAAAGCTGAGAGCTATATCAAGTGTTGATAAGTACATAGAACAGTTTTCTTAGCCTTATTGACATCTTTCATGGTGTCAAACTGTGGGGGATATTTAGAATAATTTACATGGTTCTATAGTACTTTAACTTCTTAGACATCTTTCCTGCTGTTATCTCTTTAAAAATTCTCATATCACTTCTACTTTGAAGGAAGATTATTAAATGAATTTAAGGGTGGTCACTGCTTTGGACAGAGCGCCTGCATCAGGCCCACCAGACCAGACCAAACCAAACCAGAATGGAGCTCCTCATGCTAGGTGCCACATAATCAAACTGAACTTTGGATGGGCCAGTTTTCAAAACACACAGGAGATTCACAGGAACCAATCAGAAGGGGCCTAGTTTCCCTGAGCCAGCATGGCAAAAAGTTCCCTCTGTTTTCACTCTATAAGGAAGGTAACTTTGAAATGACCAATCCACTGTTTGTTCCGTTTCAGCCCCTTTTTGCCTATAAAGCTGTAAATGAAAGGCAACTGAGGAAGGTCCCAATCAATTTCAAAAGTTTATTTTGCCAAGGTTTCGGATGTGACTGTGGCACAACCTCAGGAGGTTTTGACAACATGTGCTAAGGTGGGTGGGGCACAGCTTGGTTTCATACTTTGCGGAGACATGAGACATCAGCCAATACATGTAAGATGTACATTGATTTGGTCTGGAAAGCTGGGACAACCCAAAGTGGGGGTTTTCTGGTCACAGGTAGATTTAAAGATTTTCTGATTGGGGATTGGTTGAAAGAGTTATTAAATAGGAAGGATGTCTGGGTTACAATAAGGGGTTGTGGAGACTAAGGCTTTATCATACAGACGAAGCCTCCGGAAGACATGCTTCAGAGAGAATAGAATGTAAATGTTTCTTATCAGACTTGAAGAGTCTGTTCTATCCGTAATTCCAAAAGGGAGGAAGGTAGAATGAAGAATATCTGTTTTCCTCTTCCCATCATGGCCTGAATTCGTTTTTCAGGTTAACTTTGTAATGCCCTTCCAAGAGGAGGGAACTGTTCAGACAGTGGGAGGCTCAGAATTTTATTTTTGGTTGCTCAGCCCATCAGAGCACCTGTCTATTTTTATGGAGATGTTGTCAAATTCATGAATTGCTAATTAATCCAATTAGATCTTTAAACTAAATTTGTTGTAATTTTGTCTTTTGACAATATTATTGTTTCTATTTTAGGGAAGCAGAAACTGGAGTTCAGATTGGGGAAGTGACAGCTACCTAAGGGATCCCAGAGCTGTTATTAGCCAAACTACACAAAATCCAATGGAGAAAAGGTGGATGTGGGAGCTGGGGCAGGGAGGGGAGGATTCTGAGTTGAAATGAACTGTGATGGAAGTTTGTGAAAACTATTTTGTCTTTTTTTTTCTTTTTGAGATGGAGTTTCACTCTCATCACCCAGGCTGGAGTGCACTGGCATGATCTCCGTGATCTCTGCTTACTGCAGCCTCTGCCTCCTGGGTTCAGGGATTCTCCTGCCTCAGCCTCCAAAGTAGCTGGGATTACAGGTGCCTGCCACCATGCCCAGCTAATTTTTTGTGTGTGTGTGCATATGTATGTGTGTGTGTGTGTGTGTGTGTGTGTATATATATATATATATATATATTTTTTTTTTTTTTTTTTTGTAGAGATGGGGTTTCACTATGTTGGCCAGAGTGGTCTCGAACTCCTGACCTCAGGTGATCCACCCACCTTGGCCTCCCAAAATTCTGGGATTACAGGTGTGAGCCACCACGCCCAGCCTGTGAAAAATATTTCTTAGTCATAGTTTGCCTGTGAGTTTCACATGCTGAAAAACGAGGTGCCCAACAAACTCCAAAGAAAGTGCAGATGTCAACTTGCAATTTTCTGGAATCTACTTGATACAATTTTCAATTATGCCCCTCTCCATGGAGGTTTCATAGTTGGTATCAGTGCAGTGACATGAGGGACATTTACATCAGGGCTTGAGCATAAAGTAGATGGGCCTATGGCTCATAGATAAATGTTCACAACAAGCTTCCATCAGTGACTTGGTCGGCAGTGGTGGGGATTTAGGAGAAATTTATGAAGAGAATTGTAAGAGAGCAGCCAGGGTGGTAGGAAAAATTACAGGAAAAGGATGAAAACCTTCTCGGAAGGTGGTAGTTTGCATAGCTTCAGAAGAGAGTCTGGCTGAAGGCAGCTGAATTCTCTGAAGAGCTTAGGTTAGATAACAAGGAGATGTAAAGAAACTGATCTAGATAAGTTAGTTTACTTAGGCCTCAGAACCTGGCCTTTAATCATCAGTGTGGGACTACTCTCTCCGGGAAGGGTGACCATGTTAATTACCGACAAGTGTGTTGACCCAAAGCCTTTGTCATTAGATCTATACTAAATAAATGCCTGCAGTGCCAACTTGTCAGGGCCAGGGCTGCTGACTCCTTACAGCACCCTCTTCAGGGTCTGTGCACGGCCCAGTCCCCTAGCCCGCTCTTTCACTGGATACTGGTGTCTTGAGTGCATTCTTTCATCCGTCATTCAGCCAGCGTCTGTGGGTTGGACCTGGCAAGAATCCATAGAAATCATGTTAATATTTTAGTAGGATAACTTGAGGAACACAAATGTATTAGAGTAGCCCTGAGTCTAGCCCATCTTTCTTTTTCATAAGCTCGTTGAACAAACCAAAATGCTACCAGAAAGGGGTCCCAATCAAGACCCCCAAGAGCGGGTTCTTGGATCTCGTGCAAGAAAGAAATCAAGGCGAGTCTATCAAGTAAAGTCAAAACAAGTTTATTAAGAAAGTAAAGGGGCCAGGCGCGGTGGCTCATGCCTGTAATCCCAGCACTTTGGGAGGCCGAGGAGGGCAGATCACAAGGTCAGGAGATCAAGACCATACTGGCTAACACGGTGAAACCCCGTCTCTACTAAAAATACAAAAAAATTAGCCAGGCATGGTGGTGGGTGCCTATAGTCCCAGTCACTTGGGAGGCTGAGGCAGGAGAATGGTGTGAACCTGGGAGGTAGAGCTTGCAGTGAGCCGTGATTGCGCCTCTGCACTCCAGCCTGGGCAACAGAGCAACACTCCATCTCAAAAGAAAAAAGAAAGTAAAGGAATAGAGAATGGCTACTCCATAGGCAGAGCAGCAGCTTGAACTGCTTGACTAAGGATATTTATTGTTACGTCTTGGTTATATGCTAAACAAGAGGTGGCTTATTCATGAATTTTCCAGGAAAGGGGGGTAACTGAGGGTTCCCCCCCTTTTTAGACCACGTAGGGTAACTTTCTGACATTGCCATGGCATTTGTAAGCTGTCCTGGTGCTGGTGGCAGTGTCTTTTAGCATGCTAATGTATTATAAGTAGCACCTAATGAGCAGTGAGGATAGCAAGGGGTCACTCTCCTCTCCGTCTTGGTTTTTGTGGGTTTGGCCGGCTTCTTTACCGCAACCTGTTTTATCATCAAGGTCTTTATGACCTGTGTCTTGTGCCAACCTCCTGTCTCATCCTGGGACTTAGAATGCCTCACCGCCTGGGAATGCAGCCCAGTAGGAGTCAGCCTTATTTTACCCAGCCCCTGTCCAAGATGGAGTTGCTCTGGTTCAAACGCCTCTGACAAAAACACTGTTTGGTTCAACTATTTCAATGTTTCAATTCTGCTCTATATTTGAGGATGTGTGAGGGGCTGGACTGGGATAGGGAGAAAAGAGGGATAAATCAAGTTCCAATTTTGTATGATTTTTGTACTAATACTAGACATCCAAATAAAATATAAAGGATATTTAAATGGAGTGAACATCAGAGAGATATGCCTTGACAGTTCATAATGTCAATCTAAAGAGAAAAAAAAAAAAAAAAAAAAACAGAAGTAGCGTTAATATAGAGTTTATTTGGTCCAGGGTGGACAACATCTGCCCGAGACACACTTCCCATTTGCTCTGGAGAGAGCTTTGCTCAGCCTTTGTTACAAGCAGATTTTTCATTGTTGTTTGTTTTGTTTTGGGGGGGCTCAAACCACTTTATTGAGGGGAATGGGGTGGCAAAACAGCAAGGACGATGAGATCTGACGTCCTTGGCTGGGAGCTCCTGGGATCTTCAGGTGCTGAAAGCTACAAGCAGATATTTGAAAGGCAAAGGGGACAAGCAGTGGGCTGATACAAAGTTGTATGACAGGAAGTCTCATTGGTTTACAGAAATAACATTAATGATTGGCTATACATTGTTAAGCTATAGTGTGTGGGTTATAGCGTCAAGTACATTATTATTAGGTTAATCTGTAGCTATTATGGCAACAGCAAGAAGTTTCAGAAGCCGAATATATCACTCAAAGGGGAAGTACAACGTGATTGCTGGCTCATCTTAATGGCCCATCTCTGGGCCTCACCTAATGGCTCACGTCTATAATCCCAGCACTTTGGAGGGCTGAGGTGGGCAGATCACCTGAGGTCAGGAGTTCGAGACCGGCCTGTCCAACATGGCGAAACCCCATCTCTACTAAAAATACAAAAATTATCCAGGCGTGGTGGCATGCCTGTAATCCCAGCTACTCGGGAGGCTGAGACAGGAGAATGGCTTGAATCCAGGAGGCAGAGGTTGCAGTGAGCCAAGATCACGCCACTGCACTCCAGCCTGGGTGACAGAGCAAGACTATCTAAAAAAAAAATGTCTCTCTGGGCCTGATAATTTTAAAGGACTCACCTTCCTTGAATAAAAGCTATTTTCTTCCCTCATTTATAAAGACAAGATTTTAAAAAAATTTTTCAGACTACGAAGTTGATTAATAAAGTGACAGAAAGTAAATTAGAAAGAACAAATCTGTCCATTAAAAGCAGATACTTTTTATTTATTTATTTACTTACTTTTTTATTTGAGACAGAGTCTTGCTCTAAGCTCAGGCTGGAGTGCAGTTAATCATGCAATCGTAGCTCACTGCAGCCTTTGATTACTGGGCTCAAGGGATCCTCCCACCTCAGCCTCCCAAGTAGATGGGAATGCAGGCAGCACCTGGCTGATTTTTAAATTTTTTTTGTAGAGATAGGGTCTTGCTATGTTGGCCAGGCTGGTCTCAAACTCCTGGGCTCAAGCAATCCTCCTGCCCTGGCCTCCCAAAGTGCTGGGATTACAGATGTGAGCCACTGTGCCCAGCAAAAGCAGATTTTAAAATATTTACATCATTTAATTTTTGTATCAGCCAGGTTTAGGGTAAAGGGATTGTAGAGGCCAAGGGAAAACTTCTCCTTTACCTGCTGAAGGTTGACTGAAAAATCAACTGACAAAAGGCAGATTAATAGGAGAAAAGGCACACAAATTAATATGTATGGGAGTCCTACAAAATATAAGAACTCAAAGAAATGACCAGATGGTTGACCTTTCTATACTGTGTCGAGGTTACGGAAAGCAGGGGCCTCAGAGCATGGCTACAAACAGGTTATGGTGGTAAATCAGTTTCTAATGGCAAGACAGGATATGGGAGGGAGAGAAGAGGAGGCCTGGCCTGCAGAGGTGGTCTTGTTATGTAGATGAAAGCTCGCAGGCGGTAGCCCTCAGAGAGAATAGATGGAAATGTTTCTTTCAGCTGTTTAGAGGTGTCACTCTCAGTTAATCTTTTCTAGATCCAGACAAGGGAGGAACTCAAAGCCTGACTGTATCACTGCTGATTTTCCCAGCAGATGCAAATCTCCCCCACCAGAGACCTTTGCAGGGCTGCCCATGCTCGCAGGCCCTGTAAACAGCCATCTCAAAACATGTCAAAGAAGGGTATTTTGGGGTGAAATATCTTGGTTTCTTTGAGGGTGATGAGTTAGACCACAGGTGACATGCACACGCCAGACAAATCTGAACTGTTTCTCATTCCAGGGTCTTGAGTTCATCGCAGGGGGCAGGTAGCCATGGGGGGTGGGCAAGAAATGGGGAGGGCAGGTTTTGGTACCTGCTGCTTCTCTCTCTCACCCCCTGCTGTAATGTAACTAATTCTCACAGACTTATAAACAATAGAAACTCTCAACAGAAACCACTTGCAAATTTTATTTCTCAGTCCTTTCTGTTTGAACTGCATCAGCAATACTCTGGAGGCAAATGTTCAAAACAGAGACACAGCTGTATTGGCTGGAAACAGGGAACTATTTCTATATGGTGCTTTCGACTATATTATGTTCTGAAACAAAAAACATATTTTTAGCTTTTTAGTAGAATCATCAATTTTGAAAGCCTTCAAAATGGGGAAGGACCTTGGAGAACTTAAAGGTCAAAAAATTAAATACTGTTGTAAACTGAAGTATGATGACATTTATAAATTGGGAAAGGAGAGCTTTCGTTCTCCTAGAGGGTTGCTGCCTGCAGGCAGCCATTCTGACAGGCTGGACAGCGTAGCCTTGGGCCAGAAGCTGGAAACACACACTTCAAAAGAGGGGTAAAGGGAACAAGAATTTATGCTGAGCAGGTGGGTTAAGAATACATGTTCAACCGATTACAGGAGAAGCTATGAATATTCATGAAGAGGAGTCTCGTGCATGTGTAGTAGGCTAGCATGCATGCAACATGTGTCCCATGTTCACTTTGGGGTGGAGACTTAACATTTAAATGCATTATAGTTAGGCCTTATACATCAAAAGATAAAGCAGGGACACAGGCTCTCCGTGTGCAGCCTCTGAAGACTGGCCAGAACCACGCTGGGTTGGGGGTCTCTTACCAGGAGGGAAGCTGGTTAATTGTTATGTGGACACTGCAAAAGGATGGGGAAGCCTCAGGCAGTTGTTGATATCAGCACTGGAGTCTTTTGAAAGAGCTGGTTTTGGCTGGGTGCGGTGGCTCACGCCTGTAATTCTAGCACTTTGGGAGGCCAAGGCAGGCGGATTGCCTGAGCTCAGGAGGTCAAGACCAGCCTGGGCAACATGGTGAAAACCCATCTCTACTAAAAATACAAAAGAAATTAGCCGGGCGTGGTGGCATGTGCTTGTAGTCACAGCTACTCGGGAAGCTGAGGCAGGAGAATTGCTTGACCTGGGAGGTGGTGGTTGCAGTGAGCCAAAATTGAACCACTGCACTCCAACCTGGACGATAGAGCAAGACTCCTCTCCAAAAAAAAAAAAAAAAAAGGATAGGAAAAAAATATAAGGAAAGAGCTGGTTTCTGTTTAGCCCCTAGGGAAGAAAGCCGAAGGGGATTAGCAAGGTGGGGGTGTGCAACAAGGTACGTCTGACCTCTGACCTCCCATCTCCTCACAGCCTAGAAATTAGTTTTCAAAGTTACATGGGGAGTCCCCTTGACCACAATAATGTGAACCCAGAAAATGTGAGACAGGTCTCAGTTAATTTAGAAAGTTTATTTTTTCAAGGTTGGGGAATGCGCCCATGACACAGCTTCATGAAATCCTGACGACACATGCCCAAGGTGGTTGGGGCACAACTTGGTTTTATATGATTTAGGAAGACATGAGACCTCAATCAATATTCATAAGAAGTACATTGGGGCCGGGCGCGGTGGCTCAAGCCTGTAATCCCAGCACTTTGGGAGGCCGAGACGGGCGGATCACGAGGTCAGGAGATCGAGACCATCCTGGCTAACACGGTGAAACCCCGTCTCTACTAAAAATACAAAAAAAAAAAACTAGCCGGGCGAGGTGGCTGGCGCCTGTAGTCCCAGCTACTCGGGAGGCTGAGGCAGGAGAATGGCGGGAACCCGGGAGGCGGAGCTTGCAGTGAGCTGAGATCCAGCCACTGCACTCCAGCCTGGGCGACAGAGCGAGACTCCGTCTCAAAAAAAAAAAAAAAGAAAAAAAAGAAGTACATTGGTTTGGTCTGGAAAGGCGGGACAGTTTGAAACAAAACAGGAAGACTCAAGCGGGGAGGCAGGGAGCTTCCAGGTCACACAAAGGTGATAACAAACTGTAGCATTGAGTTTCTGATGAGCCTTTCCAAAGGCGGCAATCAGATAGGCCTCTATCTCCATGAGCAGAGGGATAACTTTGAAGAAAATGGGAGGCAGGTTTGCCCTAAGCAGTTTCCAGCTTGAATTTTCCTTAGTGATTTTGGAGGCTCAAGGTATTTTCCTTTCCCAATGGAATCCATTTAATCCGTTGTCGGGGGCTTAAGATTTTATTTTTATTTCTCACTATAAGTGAACATAGGATATGGAAATATAAAAAACTCCCGTAGAAGGCTGTTAGATTACAGATGTTTAACAGAGTATTAGGTTTTGTCTCGTCTCTGGCATCTCCCTTGCCACCACCTTCCAAGACTTCAAATCTCCATCACTTCTCCAGCATGGGGCCCTCCTTCCCCCACTCTCCACCTTCACTAGGCTCTTCTGCACTGGCCAGTTATATTCAGCTACTGAACAAAATCCCTACTCCCAAACTTTTTGGAGACATGGACTTGAGGTTTCCTCCTGTCTTCTTGTTTGGTGGCCCTACGATTAAACCTCTTTCTCTGCTGCAGGCGGTCGTCTTGATGTACTGATTTGATGCATGCATTGTAAATACTGCCTACAAGTACAAAGATACAGGATATATATATGGTCATTATCTTAAGCAAATTAATGCAGGAAGAGAAAATCAAATATGGCATGTTCTCACTGACAAGTGCGAGCTAAACATTGGGTACTCATGGACATAAAGACGGCAACAACACTGGGGACTCCTAGAGGGAGGAGAGAGGGAGGGGCAAGGGTTGAGAAACTCACTGTTGGGAACTATGCTCACTATTCGGATGGCAGAATCAGTCACACTCCAAACCTCAGCATCATGCCATATACCCATGTGGCAAACCTGCATATGTGCCCCCAAATCTAAAATAAAAGTTGAAATTATATTTTTAAAAAGCATATATATGTATCTGTTTTTTTTTTTTTTTTTACTGGCACAGAGTTCCTGGCACCGAGTTTCCTAAACCCTTGGAATTGCCTAAGTGATGGGAGTCTTTTTTTCTTGAGACAGAGTCTTGCTCTGTCACCCAGGCTGGAGTGCAGAGGTGTGCTCTCGGCTCACTGCAACCTCTACCTCCCAGGTTCAAGCGATTCTCCTGCCTCAGCCTCCTGAGTAGCTGGGATTACAGATGCCTGCCACAACGCCTGGCTAATTTATTTTTGTATTTTTAGTACAGATGAAATTTCACTGTGTTGGCCAGGGTGGTCTTGAACTCCTGATCTCAAGTGATCCACCCGCCTCAGCCTCCCAAAGTGCTGGAATTACAGGTGTGAGCCACCATGCCAGGACTGATGGGAGTCTTTTGTTATTCATAATGAATTCCTTTTGATCACATCTGCATTTATGCTAATTAGGTGGTCTAGAGTGTGGCCCCTAGGTACTCAGGATGCGGCTGGTCATCAGAAAGACTAAATGTTTAAAAGGTTGGAATTTTCACTCTGCCCCTGACCTTTGCCTTATGCAAGGGAAGGGGGAAGCTGAAGGTTGAGCTGTATAGAAACTCCAGGCTGGTGAATACATCAGTTTTGGAAGGCTGGTGCCTGAGAGGTGGCAGGGCTGCTCCATGCCCCTCCCGCATGCCTGGTCCTATGCCTCTCTTCCATTTGGCTGTTCCTTAGTTGTATTGTTTATCTTAAGTTGGCAAATGTAAGTAAAGTGTGTTCCTGAGTTCTGTGACTCATTCTAACATGTTATGAAACCTGAGGAGGAAGCTGTGATGAAGGCATCCCCACAGCATTAACAAGAATGAAACACAGTTACAATTCAGCATCTGTCAGGCTGCGCTCTGGCCCCTTCCTCATTGCTTAAAGTCTTGTAGCACCTGCCACCGACCATTTGCATTCCTGTTATTCCTATAGACAGGATCTCTGACATTAGAATCATAAGACTTTTGTTTGAGGACTGCTTAAGATGTTTTTCTCAGACTCTGAATTCCAGCGAAGCAGCTGAAACCAAGCACTGTGAAGACCCCCACAGAGGAACCAAATCAGTGTGAGAATACAGCTTCTTCATCTTCCCGTGTTATGACTTCACACCGCACTACTCAGCCAATCCACCATCTCCACACTTCTGCCCACTCCAAAACCCTTAAAAGCCCAAACCCAGGCAGGGCGTGGTAACTCAGGCCAGTAATTCCAGCACTTTGGGAGGCTGAGGCAGGCAAGTGGATCACAAGGTCAGGAGATCGAGACCATCCTGGCCAACATGGTGAAACCCCGTCTCTACTAAAAATACAAAAAGTAGCCGGGTGTGGTAGCATGTGTCTGTAGTCCCAGCTACTTGGGAGGCTGAGGCAGAAGAATCGCTTGAACCTGGGAGGCAGAGATTGTAGTGTGCTCAGATCACACCACTGGACTCCAGCCTGGGGACAGAGCGAGACTCTGTCTCAAAAAAAAAAAAAAAAGAAAAAGAAAAAAAAGCCCACGCCCCAAACTCCTTGGGGAGATGGATTTGAAGGTTTCCTCCTGTCTTCTTGTTTGGTGGCTCCACGATAATACCTCTTTCTCTGTGCAGCTGGGGGTCTGGTGTATGCACTTGATGCCTGCGTTGGGTGATGGACCTATTACAGTTTCAGCATGAACCCCTGAATTATAGCCAGTGGGTCAGAAGTGCAGGCGGCCAGGCCTTGCAACCAACATCTGAAGTTGTGGGGGTCTTGTGGGAACGAGCCCTTAACCTGTGGGGTCTGTGCTAACTCCAGGCAGACAGTATTGGAATTGAATGTAGGATATCCAGCTGGTGTCTGGAGAATCAGACAATTGATTGTTGGCATTGAGAAAACATTCCAGACACCACGAAAGTAGGAGAGAGAGGCAGATGAGAGTTTAAAGTCCAAACCTGAGTTAAAGAGAAATAATAAAAACTGCTGGCCAATGCAGTCTTCTCACTTGGTTCATGGGTAAGACAGAAAGGACTGTGACATAGACATCAGCAGCATTTCTTCAGGTGTGATCCTGGGAACGATGGCATGGGGATCACCTCAAGTGCTTGTTAGACCCTGACGAAGATTCTCTCCCTCGCCGATCTCTAAGCAGGCACCTCTGAACTCTCTTCTCCACGAGGCTCTGACTTCTGGACTTCCTTGTTCACCTTTGCATTGTCCAATTATAGCCAGAAGCTTGCTAAGTCAGTTTAGCCAGAACGCCCCAACCTGGATATCTGATTGGGATCCTCGTTCTCCAGCAACCCCCAGGTGATGTCTGATCACTCTGGCCTGCCTTCAGCAAGAAGCCTGTTAGAGTCGATTTAGCTGGAATCCCCCTGTATCCCTGATGTCTCCTCTGATCCTCCCGCCACCCCCACCAACTCCTCAACTATAAATTCCCACTCTTCCTTGTTGTATTTGGAGTAGAGCCTAATTTCTCGCCCCGAATGACTGCAAAACCCCATCGTGGCATTCTCTACAGCTATCGCAATCCTCCCCCTGAACAATGTCTGCCTTATCCTTCTTTATCAAGTGCCATGTACACTTTTTTTCTTTAACAACATGAAGATTCCTGAATCTCTGCATCTCTTTAACAACATGAAGAACCAGAATCCCAGAGTATGAAGACCTGGCATTGTCATTTTTAACATGATGACAATGATGTATGTTAAAGTTTGAGAACTATGGCCTGTCAAAATGAAGAGTTGCAGCCACGTGTGGTGGCTCATACCTGTAATCCCAGCACTTTGGGAGGCAGGAGGATATCATGAACTAGGAGTCTGAAACTAGCTTGGACCAACATAGAAAGATCCTGTCTCTACAAAACATTTTACAAAACTGGCAGGGTGTGGTAGCACACACTTGTGGTGCCAGCTACTTGGGAGGCTAAGGTGGGAGGATAAGTTGAGTTTGGGAGGTTGAGGCTACAGTCATCTGTGATTGTGCTCCTGCATTCTAGCCTGGGCAACAGCAAGACTCTGTCTCAAAAAAAAAGTAGAGTTGTGAACGGTCTCTACACACTCAAAGTGCCTTTTAGTTTTTTTTTTTTTGAGATGGAGTCTCACTCTATTGCCCAGGCTGGAATGCAATGGCATGATGTTGGTTCACTGCAACCTCTGCCTCCGGGTTCCAGTGATTCTCCTGCTTCAGCCTCCTGAGTAGCTGGGACAACAGGCACCCGCCACCATGCCTGGCTAATTTTTGTATTTTAGAAGAGGTGGGGTTTCACCATGTTGGCCAGGCTGGTCTGGAACTCCTGACCATCATGATCCTCCTGCCTTGGCCTCCCAAAGTGCTGGGATTACAGGCATGAGCCACTGTGCCCAGCTACCTTTTATTCTTACATACAATATTAGAGCTGAAAGGGCCTGAGTCTTCAAATGTGGACAACAGAAGTTGTAATTTGGCCAAGATCACTTGATCAGTGGCCTGACAGGCTGGAATCCAAATATCCTAGGCCACACACCCACATGCCTACTGCATTTGACTTGAATCTGTTATCCATTACTTCTTAATCGTCTATGCAATGGACCCACAGACTTTCACAGGTGAACATTCATTTTTTCTTGCTGTGGATCAACCGAAATTCACACAAATCTGAAAAGAAATGAATTAACTTGGAGTGTTTATTTTATCTATGGAAAGTTCTGACACCTCACTGATAATGATGACACAATAATCGGCACAATGAACATGTTTTGTAAAAGGGTTTCTAAGGGACAGTTCAGTGCCATTTCTAGTCACGGCTGCTTCTCACTGCCTGAGTCTCACCAAGGAGGGAAATTTTTTGAGTTCAAGTTTATTTCAAGTGGTGAAATTTTATTTTAGTGGATTAGAGTATTGCTTCCCAAATGCGGTTTCAACCTGCAAAAGGTTAGATCCTGAGGAATGTGTGGGTGTGTGCATGTGTGATAAGCCTTTCCTTGGAATTATTATCCTTTTTTTTTTTTCCTTTTTGAGACGGAGTCTCGCTCCATCTGTCACCCAGGCTGGAGTGCAGTGGTGCGATGTCAGCTCACTGCAAGCTCCGCCTCCCAGGTTCACACCATTCTCCTGCCTCAGCCTCTCGTGTAGCTGGGACTACAGGCACCCACCACAATGCCCGGCTAATCTTTTGTATTTTTAGTAGAGACGGGGTTTCACCATGTTAGCCAGATTGGTCTCGATCTTCTGACCTCATGATCCGCCCACCTCAGCCTCCCAAAGTGCTGGGATTACAGGCGTGAGCCACCACGCCCAGTGTATTATCCTTTAATCTGGGATTATGTCCTTCCTTATTCTGGGGTTGAGAGGGAAATGAGGAGGTGGGAGTTAAAATGTCTTTCTTGTTATGAATAGTGGGTGACTGCTTTAAAAAACGTTATCTGGCAAAAATGAGCAATGGATTTTTTTCAAATCCATAAAATCAAAAGTTTGTAAACACAACTAAGTTATATCACATTATCTTTTTTTTTTGAGATGGAGTCTCACTCTGTTGCCCAGGCTAGAGTGCAGTGGCGTGATCTCGGCTCACTGCAACCTCTGCCTCCCGGGTTCAAGCAATTCTCCTGCCTCAGCCTCTCGAGTAGCTGGGATTACACGTGCCCACCACCACGCCCAGCTAATTTTTGTATTTTTAGTAGAGACAGGGTTTCACCAGGTTGGCCAGGCTGCCTCAAACTCCTGACCTTGCTATCCGCCCACCTCAGTCTTCCGAAGTGTTGGGATTACAGGCGTGAGCCACCGTCCCTGGCAACATTATTTTATCACTATGTTCCCACATACGGAATCTCATTTTAGCATAAAATCAATGTCCATACAGAAGGGCACACACCCAACATCGTCACCCTTAGTTCACATCATTTCTATGATGGTCTCTTGATGCCCCGTCATTCTTCTTAGTCCCAGCATTTTCATGACCAAACATGTGCCCCTCCAATTCAAACAACCTGTTTCTGACCACAGCCCCCATCATTTAGTGTTAGTGTTCCACTCCTCCCACAACAGTGGATCTTCACATCCATCAGCGCTGTCGGACCATGGATCACCCGTCTTATTCCCTATTAGTCCCTTCTTTTCATTTCTCTGTCTATCCAGCTTAGAGTCCATGGTTCATCAATTCAGAAAATCATTTTGCAGTACTCCAGAATCTGTGGCTCCTCTGTCTTTTTAAAATCAGTGTGGACAAAAGCCCAAAGTTGGACAAAGCCAACACATGCGATATCCATGGCAGCACCCAAACAGCCGAGTGTCACCGGGTAGATTCACACAGCCGCACAGCCTGGAACCACTGCACATTTGTAATCGTTGGTTTCAACCAGGCCCCTACACATGGTCCAGCGACCTTACTAATCTCTGGTCAACTCCCAGTCGTGACAATGATTGTTTCAAGCCTGCCTTACTCTTCTAGCCCTCGATCTATCATCTCCCGAACTTTGAACAGAGTTCTGTCTTCTGCTTCAGAGAAAATACAGAAGTTACACTAAGGGAACTTCCTGCCACAAAACTACAAATTTAACTTCACACCAGCCCATTAAAAAAAAAAAGGTTCTTTGCCTCTTCACACCCCACCCCCAGCTATGCTAGAATTTACTGCTTGGGGTTCTTAGGAACCCTGTACTGTCAGTTACCTTTCCCTCTAGTATTTTCAGTCTTAATCTCCTAACTGGATCCCCACCATCTGCATTAAACCTATTCAAATCTCTCACTTAAAAACAAAACCCCCAAGTCTTTCAACTCACCTTCTCCTCCAGCTCCTTCCCTCTCTCCTGTGTGGAAGCTCCAGTGTATCTAACCTGTCTCCTTCATCATTATCCGGGGAAACCAGCCCCTGATATTTCACATAGGTTCTTTTCTATTTCCCTAAGTGTCAGCCGGTCTGAGAAATAAAGGGAAAGAATGCAACAGAGAGAAATTTTAAAGCTGGGTGTCCGGGGAGACATCACATGTTGGCAGGTTCTGTGATGCTCCCTGAGTCGCAGAACCAGCAAGTTTTTATTAGCAATTTTCAAAAGGGAGGGAGTGTACGAATAGGGTGTGGGTCAGAGAGATCACATGCTTCAAGGGCGACAAAAGATCACAAGGCAGGAGGTCAGGGCGAGATCACAAGGTCAGGGCAAAACTAGAATCACCAATGAACTTCCATGTCCCCCTGTGCACGCATTGTCATTGATAAACATCTTAACAGGGTTCAAGAGCAGAGAACCAGTCTGACTAGAATTCGCCAGGCTGGAATTTCCTAATCCTAGCAAACCTGCAGGGCGCTGCAGGAGACCAGGGCGTGTTTCATCCCTTATCTGCAACTGCGTAAGGCAGGCACCCCAGAGCGGCCATTTCAGAGGCCTCCTCTGGGAATACATTCTTTTCCCAGGGCTGTTAATTATTAATATTCCTTACTGGGGAAAGAATTCAGCGATATTTCTCTTACCCGTTTTTGGTAATAAGAGAAATATGGCTCTGTCCTGCCCGGCCCACAGGCTACAAGGTTATCTCCCTTGTTCCCTGAAAATCACTGTTACCCTGTTCTTAAGGTGCCCAGATTTCACCCTGTTCAAACACACATGCCCTATGAACAATTTGTGCAGTTAATGCAATCATCACAGGGTCCTGAGGCCACACACATCCTCAGCTTAGGAAGATGATGGGACCAAGAGATCAAAGCAAAGACAGGCATAGGAAACCACAAAGAGTATTGACTGGGGAAGTGATAAATGTTCATGAAATCTTCACAATTTATGTTCCTCTGTCACGGCCTCAGCAGGTCCCTCCGTTTGGGGTCCTCGACTTCCCGCAACACTTCACAGCTGAGTTGCTGCCATTTTTTAACACCAAAACAACGTTGTGATGAAAAGCTCATATACAATTTTGTACACACATAGGTGTATGGATAGGCTGGATTCCAAGAAATGGGGCTGCTAGTTCAAAGAGCAAAGAATTTAACAGGTATTGTCAGATTCCCCTCCACAGAGAATGTTACCTTGTCGTACTCCCACCCACCAACAGGAGAGTATACGCTTCCCACATCTTGCCAATACAATATGTTACCAAACTGGGGTTTTTGCCAGTCTGATAGACGACAGATGATGCTTTAATGTGCATTTCTCTTATTATGAGGCAGATCAACCTCTTTATTGAATTTAAGGGACATTTGGGTTTTCTTTTTTCTGTGAACTGTCTGTTCATGTCCTTGGCTCATTTTCGTATTGTGTTGCTGGTATTTTCCTTTGTATCTGAAACTTCTTTACTTAACACGGAGACTAGAGTAAGCCAGATTTTCCTCAACACTTTATAGAACCACCGCTTTCATATGGCCTTAAAGAACTCATTCATGCTACTCTCTACTCCTCAGAAACAGAAGTCCCCTTTTCCTAATCAGGACTATTTTATTTAGTTTCTGATTTAAAAACGACCCACAACCCCACTTTCCTATATTCCTTTTCTAAGCATATGAAGCAAAAAGACAGCAAATCCCTCTGTCAAAATCCCAGCACTCAGAGAAGGCCATCAGTAAACATCAGCGGCTTGTTGTACCACCTCTTAGGTTGTTCTTCCCATTAGACACATTTAAAATTTATCTTGTGGAAAAAGTTTCAAATTCACAAATATGGTCACATTTAAGGCCTGAGATCTATGCAAACAAAGTATCTTCCTGGCATTGTGGTCATTTCAGGGTCAGGACCTTCTGCGAGGACTTGGGAAGCATAAGTGATCTGTCTGCCCTGTTCAGTAAGCTGCCACCACCTCAAAAAACCAGGCTAGAGTTCTGGTGCTTCCTCTTTGACTCTTCCAAATCATGCCTCTGATTAAAAACATTTTAACTTTCAATTAGTAGCACAACATCAAAAACAACAGCAACAAAAAACTCAAACACATTGGTAATTTTAAGTTTGAATGTATATTTTGAAATAAAAATGGAAAATAACAAATTTGTACAAAATTGTCACACAGGAACACACTTTAATAAGATACCATTACATGCTATGTGTATTTAGAAAAGTTACAGATCTAGTAAGAAAAAAAAACAGTCATTGACAAATGCAAGTTCATTTTTTGAGCAACAAGAAATCTCCCGTGAAATGTCAGACTGAAAGCCAGTGAGACTTGGTGAGTGACGGCTCAGCACCTGCTGAGGCCTGGAGCTTGCCTCCCAGGCTGGGTGCTCAGCTCTGGCCTGCAGCTGAATACCGTCTAGAGTCCTACGTGCCATGGTCTTTTTCTTTCAGTAAACAGTATAAAACATATGATTTTCCTTTGATTGTAAACTTCAACAGAAAATAACATGCTTAAGAATTGTGCTACAAAGAGTACTATGATTTTTATTGTAATTCACCACATTTAGAACATTTCCACTTCACAAGTTTCTGATTTGCTTCACCTTCTTACTTGGCAATGGTGCCCTGACGGCATTGTCCACACACACCATTGTGTATGGAGAAGTGGGCTGCAGGCCCTTCCTGAAACCATGGTCCATGGCTCTGCCTTCACGGAACAGGCCGAGTCATGTCTCTGCTCAAGATCAAACCATCTGCTCGCAAGTTAGAGGCAGCTCAGCCCATCCATTTATTGCTTTCCTTATATTCCACTTTTTATTATTTAAGTTGTATTTTCATATGTCCCTACAGAATTTACTCACATTACCTGGCTAATAATCAACAGTTTGGGCTTTTTATATAACAGCTCTTCAGATAGACTGCTGGTATGTGAAGCTCACCTGATCTGCATAGGGACAAATCAGAAGGTATTTTTGCTGGTAGATCAGCTGCACTGTAGCACCTTACAGTTAAAACTCCACCCTCTAGGAATGTTATGTTTTAGTCTTAAAAGAGTCATTTGCTCACAATTCCTCTCACATAAAATACTTAGTTTCTTTCTCAATATTAAACATTATTATTATTATTATTATTTTTACAACAAAAGTGTTCAGGACAGACATCACAAAACCATAATCCCAGATAAATGGTCTAAAAATGCAGTTAGGTCATCTTTGTATATCAATACTAAACAAAAGGTTTGAACCTTTGACCATGCCCATAGATGCCTAAGTTCTTCCATGTCATCATTTCTATAGTTCGACAAAACTAGAATACACAGTCTTAAGTGGGGGGAATATCATAAAAATTCATTACTTCCATGTTTAACTTTTTCACGATTACTTGAAAATTCATAGCATAGCATCACTGCAACTTGCTAATCATGAAAGCTGTAAATTAACAATCACTGCCTCTCATAATGACTGCACCAGTATCCATTTTTATTTATTCCTAATTTAATTCAATTGCAACTACCTGGCTGTAAGTTTGAGGTAGCTTCACAGTGGTTCCACCTGATGGAAGGAGTATGACTTAAAGTACCCTCTGCGGTATGAGACTAGGTCAAAATGAGAGGGAAATATAGTACCAAATATACCGTCTTCTCACTTGGCATACAAACTGGAAAAAACCACCAACCAACCATTTCTTTAGTGATAAAAATACAGTTCTTTTGTGAGCATGGAAACAATACATGGAATCTGTTTCTTTGCATGAAAAGTAGCATCAAGGGAAAAGGACTCAAATTCTGTTGCCACCTTTCGGTTAACCCGGGTAAGAATGTGCATAAATTCAAGCTTGTTGGCGTACTGTTTCAGCATGGCACAAAGCGACTGGATGAACCAGGAGCCATCCTTTGAATTTCGCCAAGAATAATAACCTAAAAGGCAAAATA
This sequence comes from Piliocolobus tephrosceles, assembly GCF_002776525.5. NCBI lineage: Eukaryota > Metazoa > Chordata > Mammalia > Primates > Cercopithecidae > Piliocolobus > Piliocolobus tephrosceles. The sequence goes on along the minus strand of NC_045436.1, from coordinate 5,182,744 downwards.
CAACGAAAATACCATGGATAGATGATTTTAGTTGATTCTATAAATTATTATGTAGTCATAAAGGCAAGAATAAGCATAAACCCACAAGTCTTATTAGCCAGACAAAGAAAAAAAAAAGACACCTTTGGTTTCAGAAGAAATGATGCTGAAGAAGGAAGAATGTGTGCTATGCGTACATCCCCTGCTTTCAGCAAAGACAGGGGCCGGGACCAGCTTCACGAACACTGAATTATTCAAAGTTTTACTTTTTGGACTCCCCTTTCAATAGGCAAGAACAGCAAACACACAGAAGATGCAAAAGTAAAGATGTATAAAAAGGATCATTGTAAGTAGCACAGTGTTCCAATCAGATTTCACCTTACTTTAATACTGACTTAGTCTAGAAATAAATTGCTTTGAGTGTCCTACTTGTCTACAGAGCATCTGAATAAAGTATAATAAACACACTACCGAGTATTCAAAAGCTCTAAAAAGGGAAAATAGTGTATTTATCATACTTTGTTTTCTAGGTTAAATATTAGACCCATTGCTTTTAACTTAGAGGTACTCTGCTTGGAAAGATGCCTAGAGGATAAAATAAACCATATTGAGCATATTTTAAAATGCCACACTGCTTAAGAATACATTTACTTTAAGTTTCCAAACTCTGACACCCTGAGTTAGTTGTGTAAGTAAATGGTGGTATAATCAACAACTATTTATTTAGATGACGACAGGTGCAGCGGAACTGTAAAAAAGTGGAGGTTAATGGCATATTCATGTATCATTTTTTACCTTCTTTATTTTCTCCCACTCCACATCTATCCTCTTGTATACTAGTCATGTTTATCTTTTTTATCTACTGCCTTTCAAATAATTCCTGAGAAACAGACCTCTCTTCTTCTATAAGATGCAGTGGAAGCTCTGACTTGGCCTCTGTTGCCATGTAAATCCAATGAATGACATCGTGCTAGTCTACTCTACGTATGCATATTTTTTTTTCTTTTGAGATGGAGTCTCGCTCTGTCGCCCAGGCTGGAGTGCAGTGGTGCAATCTCGGCTCACTGCAACCTTTGTCTCCCAGGTTCAAGCAATTCTCCTGCCTCAGCCACCCAAGTAGCTGAGATTACAGGCATGTGCCACCATACCCAGCTAATTTTTTTGTATTTTTAGTAGAGACGAGGTTTCACCATGTTGGCCAGGCTGGTTTTGAACTCCTGACCTCAAGTGATCTGCCTGCCTTGGCCTCCCAAACCACTAGGATTACAGGCGTGAGTCACCGCGCCTGGCTATGTATGCATATTTTCTAGCCAAACTTTTGGCTAAAGATAACTTTTTGAGATTTCTCTTTGATGAAGGTTCCCTAAAATATAAACAAGTTTTGTTATCTTTAGGGATATCAAAATCTTGACAGTCTCTGAAACACACTCTTCATTGTATAATTCTGATTAGTCACAGTGTAATTCATTTAAAATCCACATGTAACATTCATTATGTGTCAATTTCTCACCAGGTGCTGTGGAGTATGCATACAAGAAGTCGGCCTCCACTGGGATTTTATGACATGCCATGTCATCCTCAACACCACTGTCTGTCTCAATGCCACAGTCCAGTTCTGTACCACGGCAGGCCTGGGTGTTAGAAAATAAATATTTATTTATAAAAATTTGTGTGTGAACATGTAACTTATTCATAAAAACGTTATGTAAAAATGGATGTTAATTATGCTGAGCCTTTTTGATATAAGTATAAAATTAAAATTTACTCTATCTTTTAAGTGGTAGTTTAAATAAATGAAAAATAACAATAGTTCATTAACTTCAGGAAAAAAACCACAAATCCTTTGGATAATTTACAATTGAGAAAAGTAACCCCTGCTTAATCATCAACAACCAAATCACTCAGTTATACGTTACCTGAATAATGAAAAGTTTGGGTTTTCCAGTTAGACTTCTACAACAATCCCCTCTGAAAAAGCTGGTGATGTTTTTCAGGTCAAGAGGTCCATTTGTTCCAAAAATTATTCCTTCTTCACCATGGCTCAGAAGCACACAAACAAAACTGCTCCTTTTGCTGTGATCTTCTTTAGAAACTGGAAAGACATTTGCAAATAAAAGGAAAAAAAAATCCATGACTTTATTCAACAACTTCAGATATACTATATGGGAACATGATGAAGAAACTGAGAATAAAACTGAGAGATCATCTTAATCTAACCTGGGGCACAGCAACACGTCTCAAACCATTTTAGGAAGTTGGCATAAATAACTTTTTTTTAACTTCTTACTAAAGTATGTAAGATTAGGGTTATGCACAGTATAATCCCACAATTCTCATATTTTATTATACATGTAATTATTGCTAGACCATAGTATAAAATTGTACAATGAAGTTCACTCTTCTAATTGTTTCTTCTTACCATTACGCATCAATTCCACAATTTCTTCACGTGTAAGATCGTTTTTATTCCTGACTTCATATTTCAAGTTTATGAATGTTTCCCTGAGGTTTGCTGCATCAACATCTGTACCAGACCGAGATGCCATTCCTTGGAACAGAAAGAATTACTTTTAATTGTATTGAAAACAAAGAATAACTACTTTGAAATGAAATTAACTACCCAGCAATTCAAAAGTCCACAATAAATTCTTCCCTTTAAATGGTAAGATAACTCTAACTCCTTTGAGTTTGGTGACACAAAATCTCTTCAACTTTGTAGCTTGTAAGATATTTCATAATATAAGCTTATCAGTGTTATAGCCAAAATGATCTTTCACAGCTGTTTAGGCAGGTGAAAAACAGAAACAAATGTCTAACACTAGGGGCTTGGTTAGACAAGTTACACTCACTTATATAATGCGATATACTATGTTGTCATTTTCACAGATAAAATGTTGCCATGGGAAAATCATCATATTTAAAAAAAATAAAACTAGAAAACAATATGATCCTATAATACATACACACATCTGTCATACTCAGAGGCACTGCATGTCTCTGATTCTAACTTCCCAACAATTTTAAGATAGCATTACAACATTTATAGTGTCTTCAAGGAAAAGCCCCAGACATTATTACGGTTCATCAGGTATTCTGCTACGGGTAATCTCTATCCTTCCAATCACCATGAGAGCTGTATTACTACTGGCTTCACTTGTGCAGATGTGGGGCATGTAGTAGGGTTAACAAACCAGTCTAAAGTGACAAAGCTATGCTGGGCCTGTAGCCAGGGCTCCTGGGCTTTCTACCACTTCTTTAGAGAACCCTCCAATGAACGTACAGATTGACTGCATGATGCACTCAGATTTCAAAATGCTAAATATTGGCGGGAAACACCCCTCAGAATTGAGTAAATTTGATGGGTATGAAGACTAAATACAAAAAGTCTACACATATCTCCAAAACGTTGTTGATTACCTCAGCTGTGTGACAAGGTCACTGGCTTCTGGTGCTGTGTTGGCTGCCTCTTTATTTATTTTATTTTTTAGACAGGATCTTGCTCTGTGGCCCAGGCTAGAGTACAGCAACCACAGCTCACTGCAGCCTCAACCTCCCGGATTCAAGCTATCTTCCCATCTCAGCCTCCTGAGTGGCTGGGACTATGGGTGCACACCACCACATCCTGCTACCTTTTTTTCTGTTTTGTACAGATGGGATTTCCCTATGTTGTCAGATTGATCTTGAACTTTGGTGCTCAAGGATTGTCCTGCCTTGGCCTCCCAAAGTGTTGGGATTAGAGGGATTAGAGGCCTGAGCCACGGCGCCCGGCCCAACACCAGCCTGCCAGAGATCTCATGAGAACCCAACCTTTACATTGCAAGTAGGAAAGGAGCTCACTGAGGGCAAAACCCAGACTGCTGGTCTAAATATGTGGGGCAGGTGCTGGTGGTAGTGGAATGATATGCTTGTTTTTGGTTTTTTAAACAATAGAGCCAACAGTGCAAAATTCTATAGGAAGAAGGTATCCTAAAACTAGAAATGTGAGGCAGAATATCTGGAAGTAAATTCCAAATATGCATAAAGCAAAAGTAAACAAGGTGCTGTGTTAATGGTCGAAGGTGGCATCTCAACTTATAGCCAAAAGCAATAAAAGTGGTGCCATTTAGAGCTCCATTTTCAACTGTTCTCTCCTCACTCCTTATAACTAATCTGACACAAACCCTGCTATCTTCCCAGTGTGATCTGGCTTCCTTCCATTTCCACTACCACTCTGATAGGTACTGGCCCATATTAGATCTACTATAGCTTCTCTAATTAAAAATTAACTCTAATATGATTAATATGCCAATTCAAAGAATGATCACAGCATCAATTTAAAAGGGAAACAGCCATAATGTTCATTCATACAGTAAATTTTTGAAATTAAGTGAATGCTATTTTTGGGGATGCAGTATTATATAATCACGATAACAGATATGAAAATTATGCAGCCATATGCAAAATGCTATTACTTTAAGTGAAACAAACAGAATACAACATTGCTTACATGTTATGAATAAAATCAAGCTTTAAAAAGAACTGTCAAGAAAAAATATCAATACACCAAATATTAATTAGCTTTTCTGGCATTGTGAAGGATTTTATTATCTGTATTTCTAAAAAAAATTCTCAAATGTAGTACTACATTCAAGTTGTACATAGTACAGAAGTCAAGAGGGGAATCTGGTGACAAGGCCATGGTAAGTTTAATGCGAGCAGTTTCAGCAGTAGAGATAGAAAATAGAAAAAGACTCAAGAAGGAACAGAAACAAGTGAAGAGTACAGGCTTAAACTACATGTATTCAAAATTGAAGGAAGCAGGGAAGGAGATAAAATATCAAAGGAATTAAAAGGAGCAGAGTAAAAGAAAGGTCTAAGATGGGCAGCTTCGTAGGGTAAGGGAAGACAGGCAACAGAGCACATGAAGACACAAGGAAGTGAAGCAGAACAGAAGACGGATTTAGATTTCGGGCTTTGGAGCCACACAGACCTAGCTCTGCCGCCATATTGTGTGACTGTGCAAGGTTTTTAACCTTTCAGAATTTCATCATTACTTTCCAGGTTGTCATAAAATTAAATAAGGCAATGTTTGTGATATCTCTTGCAGTTTCTGGGGAAAAAATAAATACTACCATTTAACTGTCTTTTGAGAACCTTACGGGTTCAAAGAGGTAGTAGAAAGAAGAAAAAGCAGCAAGGACTACAGAGAAGTCAGGGCAGAAGTGGCCAAGCATGCAGATAGGAGGCCAGCTGATGGAAAGGGAGGCTGTGACGCTGAGCAGAAGAGGAAGCATTCACATGTATCACAGGACCTGGAGGTCCTGCCCAATCTCTACTTCACAACTAGTCTATGTTACAGTTTACTGACCAATAATACCTCAATAATACTCCTTTGCATATCAAATGTAAATGGCACAAATATTTGAAAAGGATTAAAAATTATGTAAGATACGTACCAGTGCTTTTATGAAAATTCTTATTATTAATTATTATACATAAACCCATCTCAGGATAATCCATTTTATAACTGTTGTCCAGGGATATTCCAGAGTCCACTGATTTGCTTCCATGTATGGTTTTTCTGTTTAGAAATCAAATAAGAACTTCATAAAGGTAGAAATGACCGCGCTTTCTGTTTACATTAGTGCAATTTTTATAACTCACAGTAACAGTTAACACTTGTTGAATGTTATAAAACAGGCTGTCTTCATTTCAATTTCACATCAACAATTGTACAGATGAGAAAATGACCTGACATGAGGCTAGAAATGTGCTAAAGGTTATGCAAATATTGTGTCACAGTCAAGAAGTAAGGAAAATATCTGTTGGACTTCAAAGTTCAGGCTTTTTTTTTTTTGAGACTGAGTCTCACTCTGTTGCCCAGGCTGGAGTGCAGTGGTGCAATCTCGGCCCATTGCAAGCTCCGCTTCCAGGGTTCACACCATTCTCCTGCCTCAGCCTCCCGAGTAGCTGGGACTACAGATGCCCGCCACCACGCCCGGCTAATTTTTGTATTTTTAGTAGAGACGGGGGTTTCACCTTGTTAGCCAGGATGGTCTCGATCTCCTCACCTCATGATCCACCCACCTCAGCCTCCCATAGTGTTGGGATTACAGGCATGAGCCACCGGGCCCAGCCGAGTTCAGGCTTTTAACTTCCATGTTTTACATTTTCCTCTAAATTCCACCAAATACCTTTATAATTTAAAAATCACTTATGAACTTTGTGAAATATTTTATCCTTTGAGGTAAAAGTAAAAATCTTAAAAATTACCCTGAAATGATAGGAAATCAACAAAATGTAAATATAACTCAAAGCACAGTATTTATCACAATTCATAAATTATTCCTTAAACCCCATGAGCTTAACAAATTAGTAATTCATGAATATATAAAAGCATTATTGTAAATAATTGAAAATATCTGTCTGGAAGTCACTTATCTAAAAAAAATCCCTGCTATCTAGATTAGGGGTCAGTAAACTTTTTTTTAATGGGCTAAATATTAAGTGTTTTAGGCTTGTGGCCATCTGGTCTCTGTTACAGCTACTCAATTCTATTTTTTTTTTTTTTTTTGAGACATGGTTTGACTCTGTCACCCAAGCTGGAGTGCAGTGGTGCCATCATAGTTCACTGCAGCTTTGAACTCCTGGGCTCCAGTGATCCTCCTTCCTCAGCCATCCGAGTAGCTACAACTACAGACAGGCATGCCCCACAATGCCCAGCTAATTTCTGTATTTTTTTGTAGAGACAGGATTTCGCTATGTTGCCCAGGCTAATTTTGAACTCCTGGCCTCAAGTGATCCTCCTGCCTTGGCCTCCCAAAGTGCTGGGATTATAGTTGTGAGCCAATGCGCCCAGCCATAGCTACTCAATTCTCTTGGTGAAACGGGCTTAGGACAATGTGTAAGGGAATGGGTGTGCCTATATTCCAATGAAATTTGATAAAAACAGGCCTCAAGCTTGATCCCTGATCTAGACCAAGAGTCAGGAAAAAACAGGTCTAGGAACTGCCAAACACTAACACCTATAGTCCATATACTCATGCACTTAGAGTATCTCACATTATACACAATTCCAAAAATACTGTTGGAAAAAGATTAAATGTAGTAAATTAAAGGAGTCAAGGTCAGAAAAGTTATTATTTTTAACTACAAGTGAAGAGCTTCACATTTACAAATTAAATTTAAATCCTAAAAGCGTGACTTGACCTTTGAGTCATACGGATAATGGATCACAGAACTATGACTCCCACCTCCCAACGCCTATTCCCCACTTGCTCTGGCTGCCTCCTAAGGAGGTAGGTACTTTACAAGCATATAATAGCTAGTCCAAGAGGGGATACTCCTAACAAAAGGCAGAGACTGTGAAAGCCGGGAATGTGAGGGTAACTTATTACAGGATCAAAACAACCCTAAACCTGTCTGGGGCTCCCGTACAACTTGTTATTGAAGTGGTGTTCTGTATGACGTGAAAAGGTAGGGCCAGGCAGGGTGGTTCACGCCTGTAATCCCAGCACTTTCGGAGGCTGAGGCAGGAGGATCCCTTGAGGCCAGGAATTGGAGACCAGCCTGGGAGACACAGCAAGACCCCAATCTCCACAAAGATAAAAAACAAAAATAACCAGGCATGGTGGCACATGTCTGTAGTCCTAGCTACTCAGGAGGATTACTGGAGCTCAGGAGGACAGTGAGCCATAATCACATCACTGCACTCCAGCCTGGGTGATAGAGCAAAACCCTGTCTCAAAAAAGAAAGAAAAAAAAAAAGTAGTAGGAAAATGTGTAAATCACTTTCAAAGGATTTTTTTAAAAGAGATGGGGTCTTACTCTGTTGCCCAGGCTAGGGTGCAGCGGTGCAATTATAGTTCACTGTAACCTCTGGCGTGTAGGTAAGACTGACTACAAGCACACACACCATGGTGGACTAATTGCTTTTGTTTTTTGTAGAGACAGGGTCTCATAATGTTGCCCAGGCTGGTTTCGAACTCTCCACCTAAAGTGATCCTCCTGCCACAGCTCCCAAGTAGCTGGGATTACAGGAGCAAACCACTACATTGGCTAAAATGATTTAAATAGCAACAACAACTCTCTAAAATGGGACTGCATTTCAAAAGCTTACTTTCTAGAAAAATCCCTTTGCTAAACAAAAATTGTGAAATCTTTGCTGGTAACTTGTTAATAGTATTTCTGTAATTGTATTGTTTAGTAATAAATTAGTTTGTAATTTCCAGGGCGGCCGAGAATAATAATACTGGGTTTCAGAAATAAACTTTCAGAATTTAAAGTATTGCAAGAGATCCCAAATAAATAATAATAGACATGAATTAAAAAGCGAATTTGAGTTTTATCTTTTCCCTTTTTCCATCTGCTAGTTATTGGAAGCATTAGTAAGCAGAATATTCCAAAAAGACATGGGGAAAAAAAAGGGTAAAATTCATCCATAACTAGGCAATTCCTCCCTGGACTGCAAACTGGCATTGCATTTTAGTCAAAAAAACTCATAAACAAGAGGTCAAAAAACTCCTCCCAAACCCAAACCCTCTAATCCTATAGAGTGATCCGGGTACAGGTAGAAAGCACCTGGGCTTGGGAGTCCTGCCTCTCCTGTAGTGTCCTTTTGGTTCCAGGACTAGGTTTCCAACTATGGGTCACACACCCTACTAGGCCTTTCCTTTCATCTTCCCTTCAGTTCTGTAGAAGTTTTAGCTCTATGTTAAAGACGAGGTTCAGAGAAGAGGTTAGTTTATGCAAAGCCACACAGCTGTCTGAGGTAGGAAGTCAGCTTGGTCTCTCTGGCCTGAAGGAGAGACCACTCTCTTTCTGCTTTTCCCACTCCTCGAGGTTTGCTGTATTACACATCCCCATCTTTCTCTGACTATAAAGAATTCCATTTAAATACTCACAGTTCCAAACTTTTAATGGATTTTGAATCCACTGAGTTTTCAGTGTTCTCCATGGATACCTTTATTAACTAGAATACAAAGAAAATAGAAGTTAGTAAAAAAAATCAGTCATAAAACCACTGCATTATATTAATTATCCTAGTGATTATTTTTCCAAATTAATGCCTCAGTTCCACCTCGACTGTTAAAAGTGTATGTGAGTCAGTTCTGGGGATAATGATTTCTTAGCAATAGTACATACAATTTAGCCTCTCTCTCTTTTTAACTGAGCTATGAATTATATATAGTGAATTACATAAAGCGTATAGATAGTATACAGCTCAATTTTTTATATTTACATGCCCTCATCAGATTAAGATATGGATTACAGTTTATTTCTTTTGTAAGACAACACAGCGGGTCATTTCTAAGAACTGCAACTCAACACAGTTAAAACAAAAATCAAACACTTCCCACCACAATGGTGTAACTCACATAACACAATTCTACAATGCTTAGATTCCCAAGATAAAGTATCAAGATGCTTCAAATCTCCACTCATTTTTTTTTTTTTCTTTTGAGGCAGGGTCTCACTCTGTCACTCAGGCTGGAGGGCAGCAGCGCAATCACGGCTCACTGCAGCTTCGACCTCCTGGACTAAAATTCTCCCGCCTCAGCCTCCCGAGTAGCTGGGATTACAGGCATGCACCACCGTGTCTGGCTAATTTTTGTATTTTTTGTAGACATAGGGTCTTGTTGCATTGCCCAGGCTGGTCTCCAACTCCTGGGATCAAGCGATCTGCCCACTTAGGCCTCCTAAAGTGCTGGGATTACAGGCAAGAGCCACCGGACCTGGCCTAGTCTTTATTTTTAAACTGGGTTTTGGAAACCCAGCGTCTCATTTAGGGTAGTAAAATGGCCCACGAAACGTAGAAGTAAAAACTACAGTTTCTGCTTTCATTCTTCCATCACACAATTATATCTCACAAGGTGAACCTGTTCTTATAAGCAAAGCAACTATCACTTATTGAGCACTTAATATACACCAGATGCTCTGCAAGGCACTCATTTTTAATCTTTTCAAAATTCTAAAAGTCAGAAAACCCAACTTCTGGTGGTTAAGTGACTTTGTCGACAGTCACAAGCTAAGTGACAGGGTCCTGTTCCCACTCTGCTATGCTGCCTCTGAAGAAGCCAGCTCCTTACTACTTTTCTGTGGTTCTACCAGGCATTCTCTGGCTTTTCAGAAGCAAAGGTACTTCCCATGGCAATCCACCTCCCTAAATAGAGGAAAACAAGACCAAAGGCAAAACAAAAAACAAGAAAAAAAAATACTGAATGACCTTCTCCAGGCTCTAGAAACCCTGACAATGTCAAAAATTCCAGTCAAAATACAACTTTAACCTCACTCCTACGATACAATCAGAAATACCAAAATAATACACAATCCTATAACAGGAATTGCTAACCCACAAAAGTCCTTCTAGAAAGTCCTAGGTAACTTCCCCACTTTTAAAATTTTAATCTTTAAAACTGTGGTAAAATAGACACAAAATTTACCATTTTTAAGTGTACAGTTCAGTGGCACTGAGTACAGTTACATTGTTGGAATCCATCCCAGCACTTTATCTTCCCAAACTGAAACTCATTACCAAGGTCCCCAATTTCAAGGTCTCTTGGAAAACATAATTTCTTCCCTTCTATTAAGACAAACCTAAGCTCCTTCCTCCCCTCTCTCCCAGTTTTGTGTGCACCCCTAGTGGGGAAAGGTGCATTAATAATATTGAGGAGAGCCAGCGCCACCATCTCAATTTAAACACAGGAGACCGTGATGTTTGACCTTCTCCAAGAGCCAGTCTATGCTCTGCATTTCTACGAAGACTTTGCTTTTCTACCGTCTTACTTCCTGTAGGCTTTCTGGAAAACCAAGGGAAGATGTGAGTATAACTGGGATAAATCATCTTTTAGTTTGTCAGTAAACAAATACTTTGTGCCAGATATCATCCTGGGAAATAGGAAGAGTGGAAGACAAGACAAAGTTCCTATCTTCCAGAAGTTCTTACTTTAGATAGAAGAACAATTATATAGTAGTATACCTGCGGGGCAGGGGCAGGGGCAGGGGGTACCTCCCAAGTCCCCCAGTAGATGCTTCAAACCAAATACAGTACTGAACCCTATATGCAGCATGTTTTTTCCCATGCATACAGACCTATGAAAAAGTTTAGTTGGCCAGGCGCGGTGGCTCAAGCCTGTAATCCCAGCACTTTGGGAGGCCGAGACGGGCAGATCACGAGGTCAGGAGATCGAGACCATCCTGGCTAACACGGTGAAACCCCGTCTCTAATAGAAAATACAAAAAACTAGCCGGGTGAGGTGGCGGGCGCCTGTAGTCCCAGCTACTCGGGAGGCTGAGGCAGGAGAATGGCGTAAACCCGGGAGGCGGAGCTTGCAGTGAGCTGAGATCCGGCCACTGCACTCCAGCCTGGGCGGCAGAGCCAGACTCCGTCTCAAAAAAAAAAAAAAAAATTTTAGTTTATAAATTGGGCGAAGAAAGGGATTAACAACAAAAACTAATAAGGGTTACGTGAACATAAGCACTGCCACACCATGAGAGTTGATCTGATAACCGAGACAGCTACGTGACCTGCCATTCGTCACTCAGTACATACTACACAGTAACATATTTATTAATAGTGGCTGTCTGGGTGATGGCATTACTGACAACTTACTCCTAACATTCCTCTATATCTTCTATTTTTTTCTATAACATCTGCAATTTTTTAGTGAGAAAACAGCAACAAATATTATTCTATAAAATAGTATCAACAAAGGTCAGGATTGTTCTAGCCAATTTCAACTCTTGGCCCTGTTTCAAGGGTGACAAAAATAAGGGTATTCTCCTGTCAAAGTAGCCACCCTTCCTTGCCTCTATCATGCTCAGTAACATGTTCCCGTCTATCCGTCTTTCTTTTTTTCTTTCATAGGTACAATAAACATGTCTTAGGTAGCAGGAAATCTCAAACTTCCTTGAACCATAAATATCATAGAGACCAACTTGCCCCATGCACATCAATTCAAAGCGGACAGACCACAGACAAAATCATTAGCCACCTGCGGTTGAGAAACAAATTGTGGTTGACTTGATTAACTGAGAGAACAGTACAGGGTAGCTAACAAGTCTGGAAACACAGGTGAACACATAATAGTTTACTGATATTGCATTATAATCCATGAGGAAATATGTTTGTTTCAAGACTTTATGGCCAATCTATAGAAAATCTAAAGGGAAAATCCAGTGGGCCTCAAAAAGATACACAGATTGCACATAATGGGCAATGCGAATTAAAGCAACATTGAGATATCACTACACACCTAGCAGAATGGTCAAAATCCAGAACACCACGAACACCAAATGCTGGCGAGGATGTGGAGCAACAGGGATGCTCAGTCAGTGCTCGTGGAAATGCAAAATGGTACAGCCAACTTGGAAGACAGTTTGGCAGTTTCCTACAAAACTAAACGCACTCTTACCATATGATCCAGCCATATGGTAAATACGCACTCCTTGGTTTTTACCCAAAGGAGCTGAAAACTTATGTTCACACAAGCCTGCACACAGATGTTTATAGCAGTTTTATTCGTAACTGTCAAAATCAGAAGCAACTAAGATGTCCTCCAGTAGGTGAATGAATAAATAAACTATGGTATATCCAGAGAACAGAATATTATTCAGCGCTAAAAAGAAATGAGCTAGCAAGCCATGAAGACATGTAGGATACTTTAAATGCATTATTACTAAGTGAAAGAAGCCAGTTGGAAAAGGCCATATATACTGCATGAGTCCAACTATCTGACAATCTGGAAAAGGCAAAACTACGGAGACAGTGAAAAGATCAGTGGTTGTCAGTGGCTAGGAGGGAGGGAGACAGCACAGATAATTTTTGTTTTTTTTTGATATCGAATTTTGCTCTTGTTGCCCAGGCTGGAGTGCAGTGGCACGGTCTTGGCTCACTGCAACCTCCGCCTTCAGGTTTCAAGTGATTCTCCTGCCTCAGTCTCCCGAGTACCTGGGATTACAGTCGTATGCCACCATGCCTGGCTAAGTTTTGTATTTTTAGTAGAGATGGGTTTCACCATGTTGGCCAGGCTGGTCTTGAACTCCTGACCTCGTGATCCGCCCACCTCAGCCTCCCAAACTGCTGGGATTACAGGCTTGAGCCACTGTGCCTGGCTAGCACAGAGAATATTTAAGGCAGTAAAACTACTCTGTGTGACACTATAATGGTGGATACAAGTCCTTGTAAAACTGTCCAAACACACAGGACAAACACCACCAAGAGTGAACTTGATTGTGAACAATGGAGTGTGGGTGATGATGATGTGTCAGTGTACACACTGGTGCAGGATGTTGATAATGGGGGAGACTATGCATGTGGGCGGGGGGGGGCAGGAGGGATATAGGATATCTCTGTACGTTCTTCTCAATTTTGGTTTGAACCTAAAACTGCTCTAAAAAATGAAGTCTAATTTAAAAACTGGGAAATAAGACTTAATCACTTCTGAAGCTGAGCTTGGAGCTCCTGGCAGTATCCTTTCTAGCCCCCAGTCTGCCTCAGATTGGCTCTCTGAATGCATTTGCCAAATGCAGGGCTCACAGTCTGTGCTCAGGAAACCCCGAATGTTGACCAGCTTCCACAGACAACCAAGGCTCTGAAGATCTCTTTTCAACACTTCTGCAAACAGTCTAGTAACTCTCACACTGAAATACCGACTTTCAATAAACTTGTGTCTTTTGCCAGCAATAAAACTGTGGGATAAAATTATTCTCTCCTTGTGACTGGTAGTGGAAACTTTAAACAGTGACCAGCTTTTCACTATTTGCTTCTTGGCTCAGACCAATCTAAGATCTCCTCTAAATATTAGGTGACTTAACTTAAAAGTCATTTTCTTTCTATACATCAAGTCAATAAAGTTAAAAAAGTCAGATAGACCAATCAATACAAATAACTATAAATTAATCATTTCTGATATTAGACACAACAGATAATTTTGTTTTAGTAAGAGAGTTGGTCGCTGAAGAAAAAACGAATTCTTCTCCAAAAGGATTTAAAATATTGTCTATTTGATAAAGATTTCTCAGGGACAAATACTAGAGTGCACTTCATCAACTTCATCATTAGTATCTGAACAACCTACATTGCCTCAGTGATCAGTTTATTTTGATACTAAAAATTTCGATTCTAAAAATTTTTATGATGGTAAATGAAATCCTTACAGCATCAGACATGCACACATTTGCTCTCTACGTGTCATCATCCGCTTTTTCCACATGAAAGCACCAAATCCACACTCCTGGGAGCAGAGCTTTGGTTCCCACAAAACTCACTCAAGTGCTGCTTAGCATGACATCACCTCCATTAGCTAGTGCCCAGCGGAGTACAAATTATTCTGAGGAAGGTGATCTCATCTTAGAAGGATAAAAAAATCATGTCATATGGGAAATATTCACTGCCTTAAATGAAAACAGAATTTAGGTTTTTAGAACATTCTTATTTGACAAAACATAAACAGGAAAAATAATTGGGATTTAAAAAGTTTATCCTGGCATAGCAATGGACTTAACATGAATTGTTTTTTACTGGGCTGATGTAATTCTTTTCATCAATTCAGGATGCTGCTGCTAAAAAAGGAAATTTCTGAACGCATATGTTTATGGCAAAGTTCTCAGTAGACCAACTGATATTACTCAGAAACCTGGAACTCAGGTCTCAGAATCACTTGTCTAGTTCCTGGATCCCTTAACACTTGCCACCAACGCTGTAACAGTCAGGTCTTCAAACACTAAAAAATACTGTCAGTATAAATTTACTTCACTCTAAAATAGATATTTAGACATTTCAAGCTGTGTTTTCCTACACAAGTAAAAAACTGGAATGTTCTCCCTATTTACATGGTGGCGAGCCAACTACTCATTACAATAATGAAGTAAAGAAGAATGCAACATCTACAGCATTAAGGCAGAGAAATAAAAATTAATTTCTAAAGTGAAATTTCTATATTAAGCTAAAAGTATTAACAATTTGAAACAACCTGTTATTAAAGAGTGAATGTGTGAAAGTGTGCCTGTGGTGGGGAATTCAAAAGGCGATGTTAAATTAGGATTGCCAGTCTCTAAAACTGGCAATCCTAATTTAAAATTTAAATCTCTAGAATTCTTAATCAGCTCATCTGTTACCCGTCATTAGGCTATTGCTGGTTCCTGTCCTACAGGAAAACTCTGAGGTAAGAAATAAAATCTGGTCTCTGCCCTAACGGTTTTTAAATCTCAAAATGAGACCTAAAAAACAACTCTGTTAGTTTCTGAATCATGTACATGAATGTAAATGCTTTTAAGAAACATTTACTAGTAAAGATTTGCCAAGACAGTAGCCAAAGGAAGAACAGTGCCGCATGTGACATGAGAGGTATGTGCAAAGCGCTGTGTGATGACTGTCCCTCTTACTGCTGGCTCATACAGGCTAGGTACTGAACTCAAAGTACAAGCGTATTATTCGTGAGTCCTCCCAGTGACACTCTGAGGAATAAGGATCCCCACTGCAGAGAGCAGGTGACTGAGGCTAAGAGAAGTTAATGAACTTTAAAGCGGCACAGCCAGGATTCAAACTAGGATCTTCCCAACTCAAAGAGGGAAGACTCCCACTATTCTGTAGACAGTTTAGTACTATGTGAGTGATAACACTTAATTTCAGGGAAGGAAACAAAAATCCATAATCTCAGAAGCTTTCAATAAGACAAAGAACACAAATAACATGATAGAAAGTTACTGCAGAGATACCAAAATAACATAATGCACTGAATTCTAATGAATGAAAAAATGGCAAAAATGAGTATGGCATTTCTGATGCGACTAGGTAGTTTATTTTTATTTTTTCTTTACTTCTTTTTTTAAAAAAATTAACAAACTCTGCATGTGGCATTCAATTTACTTCTAAAGTGAAATAGGCCAGACACAGTTCACGCCTGTAATCCCAGTGCGATCCCACTTTGGGAGGCCAGAGAAACCCCATCTCCACAAAAAAGTAAAAACAAGTAGCCTGGCATGGTGGCACACACCTGTAGTCCCAGCTACTCAGGAGGCTGAGGCAAGAGGATCACATGAGTGTAGGAATTGGAGGCTGCAGTGAGCTATGATCGCACCACTGCACTTGAGCTTGGGTGACAGAGCAAGACCTTGTTTCTAAAAATAATAATAATAAAAGTAAAATAATTGGTTTTATGCTCAGCATTCGGTATAATTCATTAAAACATATTTCCTATATCTCTGTGTTCCTCCAAAGGAAAAGCGAAGCCTGTCCAGTAGGACTTCGGGGGAGATTACACTTCTGTCAAACAACTTGAAAAGTATCAGGATTATATTTCTTACCTGTAGAGAGGAAAATGTCTCAAAAGCATTCAGGTTTCCAGATTTAGCAAATGAAACAGAAAGAACACCTGTTTCACAATAGTTTGGACAAGAAAAGACTTTAGTTGTAATGTACCAGAGGTTTTATCAAAATCTTTCCCCATCTGGTCTCTGAATTCATTTGGGTACATACAAGAATTATCAAACTGGGTATTGTCACTGGACCTGGTGAAGTCAATCTTTTAATATTTATTACGTAATTAAGGTAAAAATATGAGAACAGGAATGTAAAATCAAATACAGAATAAATTGAAATAAGTTCCATTGTACTATACAAACAAACCATCCTTTCCTTTTCTCTGGCATGGGCCATGTGACCAGGAAGACAGTACAGAGCACTCCCCACTAGTCAAAGCCTCCAAGTTTACGACACAAGTCAGAAAGAATGGCACTTACCATGTGCAAAAGGTCTGTCTTCCCTGTGCCATGTGAAGTCCTAGGATAGTGTTTTTGGAGGGACAAAAGGAGAAAATGGGAAAGCCTTCATAGATCTAAATGATTTATGTAAGTGTAAAATGGAGGATCTTGAATGCTTTTTTATAAAAATTACAGATAACTTTAAAGCCTCACCACTCCCACCAAGAATGACTACTGTGCAGAATCAGATTCGGGTTTAAAACCGCTTGAAGAAATCCTACTCTCTGGAAGACTGAAACTGCCAAAAGTCAGATTCAGTAGCATTTATTCATTTGATATTTGCACCATAACAATTTACTGAACACCAACCGTGTGCAGAGTACTACACTAGACCCTGAGTGTATCAAGCAGTGGAAGAGACAAACCCTATCTCTATGCAGGGCTTATACCGATGCTCACCGGTATTCAAAAGTGGCTCAACAAAGCAGATGCCAGACGGTGTCCAATGCATATCAGGTAGCTTGATTTCATTATTGTAATGCAAAGAAGCCCTACAGGCAACATGCGAAGGTAAGAACAAAACATGCAGAGAAAGAACATTATATAAATCTAAGAATTCTCACATCTTTTTTCATTATATAAATCTAAGAATTCTCACATCTGCTTCCTACCTTTGGGGCAGAGCTTAAACATCTAATAGTAGGCACCAGAAGCAATGTAATATATCATTCATGAAAACAAAGACTGCTTTGTAGGGGGATGAAGCAGTAGGAGATTGTGTTGAGGTTTGAAAGCAAAACAGTGAAGAAGCATTATAATTGCCTATATCAGATGCCAGTCTCTTCAAAAGGCAAGAGGCAAGGCCTTTATTCAGGATAGCAAAAGCAAACCTGATTTAACTAGGTACAATGTCTAAAGTCTCTAACTCTGAACAGGTTTTATTGCCATACTCCAATAAACTGCTCGTCCATTCACTAAAATACATTTTCACTTTCAAAAACCTTCTTTTGCAAAAAGGCAAAGCTAAACCAAAGCCCAGGCATCCGGCTGTGATAGAGATGATTTAAGCTTTACATTTCACTTTTAGAGATTATGTAACCACAGCACGCACATTCACAGTGGCTGAGCCCATTTTGATACAGTCTAGTCCAACCACCTTTCCTGGCCCTCTTTCTGCTATCTGGCAGGTTTCCATGGTTTCAGTGACTCCATGTCACCTCTACCATTTCTTTTCTAACTATTATTTGCTAAATAATCCTAAACCAGGTCTACTTTTTCTAGAAAGGGCATAAAAGTAAAAACACAACGGACGGGCATTCACTGCGTTGTGCCAGGCCCCGCATTTGGGGAAAGACACTAAGGACACCAAGAGAAACCAAGTCCGTCCCTCCTGGAGTTTGCCTGCAACTCTAGCAGGGAAGACAGTAAACAAGCAACTGCAAAGGATATGACACATCTCTCTTAGGGAATGCTGGCTGCAGAAAGAACACAGCATAGGAAGATTGAACCTTGAACTGTTTTAACGGAAACAGAAGTTTAAGTAGCAGCTCTTACTTCTAATCATTGTGACAGCGGGAGACAGGGAATGCAGAGGTGTTGCAGACACTAGCTGTGAAGGTCAGCATTGCTATGCAGAAAGTGAATCGGTGCTAAAGATAAGGAGGGGTGGGGGCACTCAGGACCCAACACACGCTGGGGTTTGTTAGCCATATTAAGTGCTGGGTTTAACCTAAGGGCAAAGGACGAGCTTTCTAGACTTTCATTTCATAAAGATCCCTCTGTGCTGTAAAAAGTGGACTACAAAGGAGCAGGCGGGTCTGGAAGTGGAGAGACCAGGGAAGAGGCTGCTGTGGAGATGGAGAGACGTGGACAGATCTGGCAGATGTTTACAAGGTCGACAAGGCTTGGTGACTAAGCGGGAAAAGAAGTGGGTGGGCGAGAGGGGGCTGTGCAGGATGTTTTCCGGTTTCCTGCTTGGGTGCCACTTACTGAGAATGGGGGAAAGAGGCAGGTGCAGGGCACACCCACTGAAAACAAGAGGGCCGAGCGTGAGCAGGGCTCGCTCACTCCTCGTGGCCTGGGATTTCAAGG
Source organism: Piliocolobus tephrosceles (assembly GCF_002776525.5). Classification (NCBI taxonomy): domain Eukaryota; kingdom Metazoa; phylum Chordata; class Mammalia; order Primates; family Cercopithecidae; genus Piliocolobus; species Piliocolobus tephrosceles. Next base: position 5,163,994 of record NC_045436.1, on the reverse strand, counting down.
CGACGCCAATCAGCTGTGGCCACGGATACACAGCCACAGGTATGAGCTGTGAGCACTCACGAAACTCTGCAGGGCCGAAAAGGAATTGGATTTTAAACCCTGCAACTAGCTCTCTGGAAGAGCTAAACTACACAGTCAACCCGGGATAATCCAGGCCCCAGGCATGGAAGGCAGCAGAGACGGAAGCCTCGCTCAAAACTGGAAGGATCAGCCCCGAGGGCGAGGACCTCGCAGTCAGCACCCGGCCGCCCCAGGCCTCGCCGCACCGCTTCCCGGGGCCACTCCTCCGCCCGCGGCAGCGCCGTCCGTTTTCCAGCTGGCCGCTGCCTCCCGCTGCCTGGCCCGGCCTCCCGGCCCCAGGCCCGGCCGCCAGGTCTCCCGCCCTCGGAGCTCGGTGCCCCGTGCCCGACCTCCCGGCCCCGGCCTCGATTTCCCCGGCCCGGCCTCCTGCTGCCTGGCCTCCCCGGCCCCAGGCCAGCTTCCCGTCCCCGGGTCAGGTCTCCCCTCCGATGACCTGAGGCCTTTCCTTAGGTTACCCCCAGGTCCCTCTCCCTAAATCAAAAGCCTTAACCCGCTGCCTGGCTGCCCCGGCCCTGGCCCCGGCACAGGCTCCCGTCCCCGGGCCAGGTCTCTCGCTCCGCGGGCTTCACTGCTCGCCGCCGCCCCGGGTGAGGTGGCAAAACAAAGGCTCCGCCGCCCAGGTCCCCCGGCGGGCGCTGGGCCTGTGAGGACGCAGGGAGCGGGGGCAGGGCTGACCGCCCGGAGCGAGCGCGGCACTCACCGCACAGCCGCCTCACACCTTCCACAACCGCCTCACAGCAGCAGCCACCCGCTACCATCCGCGTCTGCACGGCTTCAGCGGCCCGCCGCGGGGTAAAGTGCTCCAGCGCTAGCTCCGCCCCCGGCCCGCCCCTGTCGGCCCCGCGCGCCCCCTTCGCTGGGGCCCGTCCCTTAGCTCCCGCCCGCCCGAGAACCCCGGCCCGGGCTGGGCCCCGGGAGCCGCCCGCCCGCCCGCCGAAGCACGCCCCGCCCCCGCGCCCGCGCTCGTCCTCGCGCTTGGGTCCCGCCCCCGAGGCCCCGCCCCCGAGGCCCGGCCCGGCTCCCCCGCCCCGGATTTGAAAGCTAGGTCTTCCCGAGAGTCCGCGGGCTTCCGCTCCCAGCGCGGGATTCTGGAGGTAAGTTGAGGAAGACTTGGAAACCGCGCCAGGACCAACGGGTACCTAGAAGGGAGACAAGGCCAGGCCTGCTGCCCAGTGTGAGCTCTGAGAAGAAGAGGAGCGGGCCGGGACGCCCACCGGTAATTTCCTGAGGCCTTTCCTTGGGTTACCCCCAGGTCCCTCTCCCTAAATCAAAAGCCTTAACCTCCTGTCACCAGGGTCCCAGGCCAGTAATAAGCAGGTCCACGCATGCTGGACACACAGGCTCAAGCCCCTCCGCGCATCAGTCAGTACTGCAAACCGTACCCAGTAGTGTACTTAATCCGTATATAAATGTTACAAGTTAAGCATCCCACAGCAAACAAAGTAGCATTTAACATCATGGGGAAAAAAAGAGAGAGGACAAAGAGATGAACAACCAATCCAGAGGGAGTGAAGAAGAGAAAAAGAAGCCTGGTTTGGGCCGGAGAAGTCCTTCTGCAAAGACAGCGTCGATGAAGACTGTTTGGAGCTGCCGAAGGCAGAGTCCTGGGTGAGAACTGACAGTGGAAGAGGGTGCTTGTTTGTGTCCTTACCTGGTTGGATGCGGACTAGTTTTTTGTTTGTTTATTAAAGTATAGTATCCTTGTTGGCAAATGCCCTATGAAATATAAAATGGGGTCTTTTCCTGAGATGGAGTTGTTAATAGTTAAGTCAAGGGTGTGCTATACACTGCCCTGCTGATCCCCTTCCTATTTTGGGTCATGAACTCATTTTAGACCCTGAAGCAAACTGTGTGAATCGATTTCGCGAAGAATTCTCCAACACGTGAGCACGACATTCTGCATCAGATTTCAAAAGGTTCTTGACATTCAGAAGTCACGTCAGGGACCCCATGGCAGAGCCTATTTCTAACACTTGCGCCTATTCGACTACAGGGACTATATTCTGCACAGAAATATACTTAGTTTTATGTATCGTTACCACTTGCTGAGAGTTCATTGCGTGCTTTTACATTTTCATAATACATTTGTTTGTTTCATCCTTTCAACAATCCCTCGGGGTAGGAATTACAATTTAAAGAGGTTAAGGCCGGGCGAGGTGGCTCATGCCTGTAATCCCAGGACTTTGGGAAGCCGAGGCAGGTGGATCATGGGGTCAGGAGTTTGAGACCAGCCTGGCCAAGATGATGAAACCCCGTCTGTAGTAAAAATACAAAAAATAAAAATAAAAAAAAATAAAATTTAGCCGGGTGCAGTGGCGGGCGCCTGTAATCCCAGTTGCTTGGGAGGCTGAGGCAGGAGAATCGCTTGAACCCGGGAGGCAGAGGTTGCAGTGAGTCAAGATTGTGCCACTGCACTCTAGCCTGGGTGATGGAGCAAGACTCCATCTCAAAAAAAAAGTGTTAAGTAGTTTGCTCTTGCTGAAAAAAGAGTCACAGGAGTTAAACTCAGATCCCACAAATAGACTTAGGCCTTTCTTAACCCTCCCGAATTGAGTGAACACAATGTTTGACAGTCCTTTTTCTGCCTCAATAAGTGAGAAATAGGACCCACTCCCAACCCTAACAGTGGCTCTGCAGAGCAGTAATTTGCAAAGAGGGGACTAGTGTGGTTGAACTAGTCCTTATCCCACTGTGATACCCAAACACCTTCCTGTGCTAAGCTTTCTTGCCAAAATGAGCAAGCATCAGCAGCAGTTTTCTGGATTCCTGTAAATCATACTAATTTACTTAGTCTATGAACTTGTATTTTTGAAACAGAGTTTCACCCTTGTTGCCCAGGCTGGAGTGCAGTGGTGCAGTCTTGGCTCACTACAACCTTTGCCTCCCAGGTTCACATGATTTTCCTGCCTTAGCCTCCCAAGTAGCTGGGGATTACAGGTGCCTACCACTAGGCCCAGCTAATTTTTGTATTTTTAGTAGAAATGGGGTTTCACCATGTTGGCCAGGCTGATCTTGAACTCCTGACCTCAGGTGATCCACCCACCTCGGCCTCCCAAAGTGCTGGGATTACAGGCGTGAGCCACTGTGCCCAAACATTTTAATTGTAGCAAAACAGTAGGCTGGAGGCAGTGGCTTCTGACTGAAGCCAGTAATTTTCTCTTTACAGGGGTATCCCAGAGGTGACAGAACTTGATCTGGGCCTGGAAGGGAAGAATTCGGGAAGGGCAACGTGGGGCATTCCAGGTAAGAGAAATGTGTACTGGGTTGGGGGAGGTTTCTGGAGTGGCTGAGGAGAAAGGAGAGGTCATTATCAATTCATTTGGTGAGGTGGTGGAAGAGTAAGAAATGAAATAGGTAAATGATTTAGGGCCGGATTGTGGAGGGGAGTTTAGACTTCATGACGTTAGTTTACCTGTGTGAGCTGAATGTTGCTATGAATCATTATCCCTGTGAAAAGTGATGAAAATGGTTTTAAGGGTGATTGGTCTGGCAGAGTTACGCTGTTTGGATGGGAGATCCTGTGGGGAGGATAGAAAGGAGGAATTGGGAAAAAAAAAAAAAAAGCACAACATATCACTGTGTGTTTTCTTGCTCCTTACAAGAGGATTTGGGGAAATTTAAATATGAGTTACTTTTGCTGAAGCGTAGAATGGCAAAGTGACTGAAGCAGGAGAAAAAAAGAAAATCCAGTCACTTATACTTAATTTCTTAAGGTGTTATTCATCCAGAAAGTGAACTTATATAATAATATTTTTGTAAGTGCTTTTTGATCACATACTTTATAATAAATACTTTAGCAGTGGGAGAAATAGTGCAAATGCATTCCAAGAGGCTAGAAAAGGGATTATATTAAGAAAATATTGTCAAATACCAGGATATTACCAAATTGTAGAACTAGAGCATTGACAGAAAACACAAAATACTGATGAATCTAATCTCAGGGTAGAGGGAGAAGTTGGAGTTGGGGAATAGGAATTGACCAGTGATGAGAAAAAAAGAAAAGAAAAAAGGGAGGGAGGAAGGAAGGAAGGAAAAAAGGGAAGGGAAGGAAGAGAGGGAGGGAGGGAGGGAGAAAGATAAAGAAGGAAGCTGAGAGAACTAGGTTAGGAAGAACCATGACCAGGCTGGCTTCAGGTCCCCCCAGAAACCAGTAAATATGAAGCATGTGTCCCCTCCTTCAGCTGCTCCTGGGATCCATGCCATCAAGTGTCATAGCTGGGCAAGTCTGGACATAAACACAGGGGAGCTGGGGCTACTTAGGTCTGCGTCATCTCTCCCTTTCCATCCCCGCTGCCTCGTCTCCCACTGTAGTTACTCGAAAAGGACTAACATAGCCTTTTTTCTAGCTCAGCCATCTTCGGTTGAAAGATCGGTATCAACCATGCTTAAATAATCAAACATGGTTAAACAAACATTCTGTGCAATGCTAAGAAGTAAATAATGGAAACTCTCTGAGCCCAATCTTTTATTTTATTTTATTATTTTTTTTTAGTAGAGATGGGGTTTCACCATGTTGGCCAGGCTGGTCTCGAACTCCTGACCTTGTGATCCTCCCGCCTGAGCCTCCCAAAGTGCTGGGATTACAGGCGTGAGCCACCGCACCCGCCCTGGCAGAGCCCAGTCTTTTAAAATACAATACATGTTTTCCTTTGGAACTTGGAAACTATTACCAAAAATAGTTAGAGTCCCGGAGTGGAAAGGAGCTTTGATACACAATTATGTAAAAGAAAGACAACACTCTCACCACCAGGAATTAAAAGCATTTCTAATATGGTGACAAATTCCCCCAGAGGGGAGGGATGAGGAATGTGATAGTCCCAAACCAGAATGCCAGATGCCTTCCTGTTCTCCATTTCCTTGGCTCTTTGTAATTCAACCCTCCTGCTGGACTAGACCAAGCCCCAGTTGTCTTCTGATGCTCACCCCAGCTGTTAAAATTTTCAAACTGTGCAGACATGAAGGGGGCATGATATGTACTGAACTTCTCTTTCTTCTTCTGTTGACGCTCATCGTTTCCCCAGTTCAGTGAGTCTTAAGCTGTTTTTTCATTGTGACTTCATGATGTTCATGTATGACATACTCCCATGGTCCTAAAGGAGGAGACCACCCCTCATGTTGTCTTATGCCCAATTTCTGCCTCCTAAGAAAGAAGAAGTAAAAACTAAAAGGCAGAAATGAAATCCACAGGCAGACAGCCCGGCGCCGCACCCTGGGCCTGGTAGTTAAAGATCAACCCCCGACCTAATTGGTTCTGTTATCTATAGATTACAGACATTGCATAGAAAAGCACTGCGAAAATCCCTATCTTGTTTTGTTCTGATCTAATTACTGGTGCATGCAGCCCCCAGTCACGTACCCCCTGCTTGCTCAATCAATCACGACCCTCTCACACACACCCCCTTAGAGTTGTGAGCCCTTAAAAGGGACAGAAATTGCTCACTTGGGAAGCTCGGCTCTTAAGACAGAAGTCTTGCCGATGTCCCCGGCCGAATAAACCCCTTCCTTCCTTAACTCGGTGTCTGAGGAGTTTTGTCTGCCGCTCATCCTGCTGTAGTCCCACCAAGATTTTTACAAAATCAAACAATTTTTCATGATAAAATTTCAGTGTCACTAAGTATGAACATCCACATAGTCATTTGTAGTCAGTTATCGGTTAGCTACTAGCTAAATTCAGATGTGATTACATTCTGTATTTATTTTCTTCACTAATAATCAATGGACTTTGTTAAAAGTTAAATTTCATAATAGAAAGTCAGTTTCTCAATTAGGTTTATCTAAGGGTGGCAGATTTTTAGCTGTATGTGAAGCAGATCAAAGTAACTGAATACTCAGAATCTAGCAATAAGGAGCAATATCACTTTGTATTGACAAGTTAAAGCAGTTTTTTTTTTTTTTTTTTTGAGACAGAGTCTCGCTCTGTCACCCAGGCTGGAGTGCAGTGGCACTATCTCGGCTCACTGCAAGCTCCGCCTCCTGAGTTCACGCCATTCCCCTGCCTCAGCTTTCTGAGTAGCTGGGACTACAGGCATCCGCCACCATGCCCAGCTAATTTTTTTTGTATTTTTATTAGAGACAGGGTTTTACGTGTTAGCCAGGATGGTCTCGATCTCTTGACCTTGTGATCTGCCTGTCTTGGCCTCCCAAAGTGCTGGGATTACAGGCGTGCCACCACACCCGGCCAAAGCAGTTTTTAAAAAAATTGCTTCAGCTCCTCAATCCAGTTGAATTGATATTTTTCCTAAGCATACCTGTTATGAAATTTATGTTAGTACCTTTAGAATTATATTTGTTTCCTAGTTTATAATTTTTATGTGAATTAGGTAGAACTCTGAGAGAATAATCTTTCTAGGTCTGTTATGATTGATGTCAGATTTGAAATCTGTGGATAATATGCCTTTGTTTTTTTCTAACAAGGTCATGATGTTCTACCCCTGCCCTTTTTTTTTCTTTTGAGATGGAGTCTTGCTGTGTTGCCCAGGCTAGAGTGCAGTGTCATAATTTCAGCTCACTGCAATCTCTGCCTCCTGAGTTCAAGCAATTTTCCTGTTTCAGCCTCCCAAGTATTTGGGACTACAGGAGCCCGCCACCACGCCTGGCTAATTTTTGTATTTTTAGTAGAGATGGGGTTTCACCATATTGGTCAGGCTGGTCTCGAACTCCTGACCTCAGGTAATCCGCCCGCCTCTGCCTCCCAAAGTGCTGGGATTACGGGCATGAACCACCACGCCCGGCCTACCCTCTCTTAATCTTTTTTTTTTTTTAGATGGATTCTTGCCCTGTCACCCAGGCTAGAGTGCAGTGGTGCGATCTCGGCTCTCTGGCACCTCTGCTCCTGGTTCAAACTATTCTCTTGCCTCAGCCTCCCAAGTAGCTGGGGTTACAGGTGCCTACCACCACGCCCAGCTGATTTTTGTATTTTTAGTAGAGATGGAGTTTCACCATGTTGGCAAGGCTGGTCTCGAAGTCCTGACCTGATGATCCACCCGGCTCAGCCTCCAAAGTGCTGGGATTACAGGTGTGAGCCACCGCGCCTGGCCCCCTCTCTTAATCTTTTAGGGAGATTCTGGTTTTCCTTCCAGGAAATACTCATTTGCCAATGAGTTTGTGTTGCTGCCAAGTTTTCTGCTAAAATTCAAGACGATGTTTATCAACTCAATAAGCACAAACGTGTTCTGTTAAATGATTTAGTACATATTATTTCACTTAAGCCCTAATATATCTATTTTCCACATAGGTAAATTATGGCAAAGTTGATATTAGTGAAGAGAGGAACTCTATTAATGACCTGTTTCTATGTCAAAGCCAGCCCCAAACTTACTGGCTTAAAAAAGACAAAACAACCAAATTTATTTTTTCTTATAGCTCTGTGGGTTGGCTGGGCAGTTTGGTAGGTCTCTGTGGGACTCAGGCTTACTAATGCATTGAATTCAGATGATGGCTGGATGTCTGGAATGGCCCAACTCACGTATCTGACTGCTTATGCTGGCTGTTGGCTGCAATTCCTTGGTTCTTTTCCACGTGGACTTTCATCCTCTATGAGGCTAGAGTTATGGCATGGCAATCTCAGGGCAGGGTTTTAGGATAACCAAGTCTGCTGCAAAGGCACTCGTTAAACCTCTGCTTGCTTCACTTTTGTCAATGTGATGTTGGCCCAAAACAAGTCATATGGCCAAGCTGAGGGTCAGTATGAGAGTGAGTTTAGGTGCAAGGAGTTTGTGGCAAGGGGTTTGTGGCTGATTTGGCTGTTTTTAATCTAGAGTGAAAGTTTTCCCACTCTTCTTCTAAAAACCTATTCTTTTTCTTTTGTAAATGAATTATAATCCCAAATTGGAAAATTATTGCCTGGCATCCTTACTCTGGTATGGTTGACATGGAAGTATTATATAGAAAGCAAAATCATCCATTACTATAGACATCCAAAACTAGCCAATATTATAATTCCCATTCATATTCCCAACTAAAAGTTGTGTTGAGAGAGAAGAGGAGGCATGGACAGAAACAAAGGAAAAGGGAACTAAAAGCTGTACATTGGTATCTAGAAATGAATTCTACCCTGAGAAATAATAGCACAAGAATGGTGGACAAGGTCATAGCATGTGATACAATAAAATGGTTATAGTAAAAACCATAATGATACAAAAAACACATATATTTACATGAGGCTTTGTAATTTAGAGATCATTTGCTTATGTCTTATTACCTTTATCTTCAAGGAAAGTATATAAAGTACTCAAGATAATTTTGATTCCTATTTTTCAGTTGATTAAATAAGATTCAGGGAGCTTCATTAACCTGTGCAAGGTCATAATACTGTTAGAGGAAGAACCAGGATCTAAGAATTTCTGATAACCATCCTTGCTCTCGGTCTGTGATAAAACTTCATGCAAATAATAAACAAGGAAATAAGTGTTAGGAAGTGAGTTTTGAAACTTTATCAAACAAAATATATTCTAAATAAAGAAATTAATGGCCTTTTTGTTTGTTGTTTGTTTTAGTAGTAATTGATAGAAATATTACATGGGATAGGATTTATTCTCTCCGTACTTCTGAACCAATGAACAGAAAATGGGAAGAAAAACTGAAGCAAATTGAAGAACGAGCATCTCATTATGAGAGGAAACCATTGTCCTCAGTGTATAGACCAAGACTGTCCAAGCCAGAGGAACCACCCTCCATTTGGAGACTATTTCATCGACAAGCTCAAGCTTTTAATTTTGTTAAAAGCTGTAAAGAAGTAATTTCCTCCTCCTCCTTCTCTTCTTTGTCCTCCTCTTCCACTTCCTCCTCTTCTTTCTTCTTCTTCTTCATTATAATTTCAGTGTTTTTTTTAAAAAAATCTATTATTTGTCTTCATTTCAGGCCATGTATTCTACCAAGAGAATTTAATGGGAATCTTAATGGCATGTGATTTAGGAAAAATATCCCTGTGAATCATTTACCATTTAATTTATATTAGTAATGAAAAAGAATGACACATCCAGTGCCCATTAGATTTTAAAAATTGTAATGACATTGAAATGAAGCTTTATGCTTAGAGGGCGGGGAACCATATTTATTTCAACACATTAAGCAAGTGGGAGAAAGGAGTGTCAGCCTTTCAAAGAACATGGTGCTCAAAAATAAAAATCACTAAATCAAGCAACAGATGTGTATTTCACATTCTTTTTTTCTTGGGCACTATGGGGAATATAAAGAAATGTGAAAGAAAAGATAAGATGCATATATGATCGCAGAAATGTACTGTGAGTCTGATCACTGTTGCTTTCTAAAAGCTCCAAGTGCTGGAAGTTTTAAAAGGACCTCTTTTCTCTAGTCAGGATATGCTTACTCAAATCTCATGAGAATGGCTTAAGAAATACCCTTCTTAGTCATTTTGGGTAAACCTCATTCAAGCAGCAGCAATTAAAATACTGACAGATTCATCTGAACTTGAATTTTAAAAAGATATAGATAGGGGTATGCTTGTTGGACTTGCTAATCACCAGTCTGTAAAATTTATTTGAAAAAGATTTTTGTTAGGGTTAAGTAACTGAGTCCTGTGATTTTTCACTCATGAAAAGAAAAATATGCTCACCAGCTACCTTTAGCTGAGAGGAAACAAAAGAACTTGTGGATGCATTCCTCTATTAGAAGAAACTTTATGGCAGGAGGCATGAACAATTATATTTAAACCACTATCACAGTAATTAACCTTTAAAAAAATGGTTCTGGTTGGGTGTGGTGGCTCACGCCCATAATCCTAGCACTTTAGGAGGCTAAGGCAGGCAGATCACTTTGAGGTCAGGAGTTCGAGGCCAGCCTGGCCAGCATGGTGAAACCTTGTCTCTACTAAAAATACAAAAAATTAATCAGGCGTGGTGGTGGGCGCCTGTAATCCCAGCTCCTTGGGAGGCTGAGGCAGGAGAATGGCGTAAACCCGGGAGGCGGAGCTTGCAGTGAGCTGAGATCCGGCCACTGCACTCCAGTCCGGGCAACAGAGCCAGACTCCGCCTCAAAAAAAAAAAAAAAAAAAAAAAGATTGTGCCACTGTACTCCAGCCTGGGCAACAGAGTAAGACTCTTGTTTCAAAAAAACAACAAAAAAAAGTCTCCTACATACATTTTTATATGTACTAGGGAATTTACTAATTAATTTTAGCCCAAATCATTAAAAAATAAGTTTAATTTCATAAAATAAGAAATAAAACTATCATAGGAAGTCAAATGAGTAATATTTTAAAGAGTGGTTTCTCCTTTTTTCTCTTCGGTCTGCATATTGTAATTGTTTTCACCTTTTATATGAATGATTAAAAAATAGGTATAATTAGATTTTGAATGGCATAAACCTAGTGACTATTTGTCTTGTATTTAATAATACAAATGTTCAAATTACAGTTTCTGAAAACTTGAATGAAAAATTCTTTATGAACATTCAATAGCCACAGTTGAGTTTAGGTTTGCATTTTGTGAATTTTTCTGAATTCTTTTTTGATTTTATTTAGGACGTTCACGTATTTGCTTTGGAATACAAAGTAGGAGATGGACAACGTATTTACCTTGTGACAACCTATGCTGAATTTTGGTTTTACTATAAATCCAGGTAGGTAGCATGCAGCAGAACCACACATTAAGCTAGAGTTCCATTTCCTTTGCCTAGGAATTTTGGTGAAATTAGTTTCGGCTGAATTGGCCTCCACGGTTTGTGACCACACTATTAGTTGCTCCTTTACTCTTAGAATTGAAATCTGGAGTTTTCTTGTCATAGCAGTGCTTGAGTATCTCACCAGGTGCTGGGAGAAAATAATCATGCACGTACACAAATATATGTGTGTACTCAAAGGGAGTTTTGAAATCTCTCTTTTGCAAACAGGTATTAAATTATACTATTAATCACAAAGGAATATGTATGTTATTTACCTAGTAATAAAGAAATATCTGCTTTATCTTGACTTTATTATTAGTATTTTAAATTGTTATTAGCTTTATTTTTTATTTTTTTAAGACAGAATTTCACTCTTGTTGCCCATACTGCAGTGCAGTGCCATGATCTTGGCTCACTGCAGCCTCTGCCTCCTGAGTTGCTGGGATTAGAGGCGTCCGCCACCATGTCCAGCTCATTTTTATGTTTTTAGTAGAGATAGGGTTTCACCATGTTGACCAGGCTGGTCTCTAACTCCTCACCTCAGGTAATCCGCCCACCTCGGCCTCCCAAAGTGTTGGGATTACAGGTGTGAGCCGCTGCACCTGGCTTATTAGCTTTATTTTAACTGAGTGATCTATTCAAGTATTTCTCTTTTTTTCTTTCTTTCTTTCTTTTTATTTTTTAAATATTTTTTGAGATGGAGTTTCACTCTTGTTGCCCAGGCTGGAGTGCAATGGCATGATCTCGGCTCACTGCAACGTCTGCCTCCTGAGTTCAAGCGATTCTCCTGTCTCAGCCTCCCAAGTAGCTGGGATTACAGGTGCCTGCCACCAGGCCTGGATAATTTTTGTATTTTTAGTAGAGACGGGGTTTCTTTATATTGGTCAGGCTGGTCTCGAACTCCTGACCTCAGATGATCTGCCCGCCTCGGCCTCCCAAAGTGCTGGGATTTCAGGCGTGAGCCACCGTGCCCAGCTGTATTCAAGTATTTCTCAGACTTGTGTAATGTATGGAAAAGGAGAGTAAATTGTTACGTATGCCCTATATTGATTTAGAATACTTTTATTCGAATGTTGCTAAGTAGCTTCAAATATGAAACTGGATTTATTTATGTTTATATACATGCAACACCAGTTAGAGTTGAATGAAGATCATTAAGATAACGTGACAGATATTTTGCTGAAACTGTCTCATCTTGCAATGTAAATATGGTACTGACTGCTCCAGGATGTGTATGGGTGTACATGTATGTGTGTGTTGAGTTCCTCCACTACCTGTGCCACCTGATGATACAATTTTCATATAACTTTTCCCTCTTCAAATTACTACAAGTCCTTAATTTGTATAGGATGCCATCTGAACTTTAGTCCAAATTATCATTTGCAAATTAAGTCAGCATCTCTCCCCATGTAACCCATGTCAAAGTCATTCCTCTTAATGCCAGAGAGAATGTAACTGCAAACATGAGCATTGAGAGCTTATCAAAGTCAGGTGATTCAGAATTTTTTAACTAATTTTTAAAATATTATCTTCCAATGAAAATACAGAATTTAAAAATTCTCATGGAAAATTAATGGAATCCGAAGAATATGGCATCCTGAAAAGAACATTTTTTTTCCAAAGAAAATTTGTTTCATGGTGACACTAAAAACAAATATAGAGGTATTACACAATATCAAACTCATCTGTAAATAAATAGCACTGTAAGATTGACTGTATTTTCCAGTTAAATAATGTTACAGGATATAATTGTTGCATTTTGCTTGATGGAAACCCTTGATACAATGAGCCATAAACCTATGGTGAACAGTTCACTTTATCATGTTCTTATTTCATACTTGTATGTAGTGAAAGCACAGTTAACACAGTACTTGCAATGTAAGATAAACTGCCACGATTTAAAAGGAATAAGATAGAGGCTGGGCATAGTGGCTCACACCTGTAATCCCAGCACTTTGGGAGACTGAGGCAGGTGGATCACCGGAAGCAGGAGTTCAAGATCAGCCTGGCCAACATGGCGTAAACCCTGTTTCTACTAAAAATGCAAAAATTAATCAAGTGTGGTGGCATGTGCCTGTAGTCCCAGCTACTCAGGAGGCTGAGGTAGGAGAATCGCTTGAACCCAGGAGGAGGAGGTTGCAGTGAACCAAGATCACACCACTGCACTCCAGCCTGGGCAACAGTGCTGACTCAGTCTCAATCAATCAATCAATAAAGGTATAAGATATCAATTTAACAATCTTGAATTATTCAATTTAGAAAAAATCTCTTACACTGCTATGAAGTTATTCCTGAAAATGCTGTGTGCAAGCTTTATTTTGATTTGGAATTTAACAAACCTGCCAACCCAGGAGCTGATGGGAAAAACATGGTTGCATTACTCATCAAGGTAAATAGCCGACTCACGTTTTCCTTATTTCTATCTATTCAGCTCTTCATTGGCTTATTCATTCAGTGAATTCAACCTACATAATATGCAGGTTCTGTATCTCTTCTTTTTCTTGCTACTGTTCCTTTTGACTTTGATTTTTTAATATTACTTCTATGAGTAAACTGTGAAAAGGAAGGAAAGTTCAATTTATGTTCATATAGTTTGCGATTTTACTGTCTGGTAAAAAAATGCTTTGAAAAAGATGTCAGTTTGGAAATTTTCTATATATTAAAATTATATATTAATTCTCTGAATTCCATTACAAATAGCTGACTTTGGTAAAAGCCAAGCAAAATAATCTTTACTGTAAAAATTGGGTACTGAGATGAACCTCAAGAACACTGACTACAAACAGTATCAGATTTTTTTTTTTTTTTTTTTTTTTTTTTTTTTTTTTGAGACGGAGTCTCGCTCTGCCGCCCAGGCTGGAGTGCTGTGGCCGGATCTCAGCTCACTGCAAGCTCCGCCTCCCGAGTTTACGCCATTCTCCTGCCTCAGCCTCCCGAGTTGCTGGGACTACAGGCGCCCGTCACCTCGCCCGGCTAATTTTTTGTATTTTTTTTTTAGTAGAGACGGGGTTTCACCGTGTTAGCCAGGATGGTCTCGATCCCCTGACCTCGTGATCTGCCCGTCTTGGCCTCCCAAAGCTGGGATTACAGGCTTGAGCCACCGCGCCCGGCCACAGTATCAGATTTTCGGAGCTTGCAGGAATTTTGGAAATCATCTGATCTTCTCCCTTTCAAAATGAGGAAATTAAGGCCCAGACGAAACGAATTTCTATTCAAGGCTCTACAGCCAGTATTGGTAAAACCTTGTCTATAAATATAGTTATCACTGGTTTTAACTAAGAGAAAAATATTGTAGCTCTTTATTTTTGATTTAGCTGTGTCAACCAGGAAGTTACTAATAAAAGGAATAGCATGGACTTGTGCAGCTAAGTTCTATTAGGATTATTTCAAAAAAATTTTCAGATTGTATCACAGGAAGTTGTGTTAAAATTGTACGGACTATACTTCAGCCTAAGTGTAGGTACTGACACTTATTGACTAGCTATTTTTCTTTTAAATGTTAACTGAATAATAATGTTATAGATTACCCATTTTGTAACTTTTAAAATATATCCAAATTAAAATGTTTTTGATAAAGAATATCTGCTAGTATTCTCTGTTGGACCTCTACATGCTTGATTTTAAATCTTTTTGAAAATGTATGTGAATGCTGTTTAAAAAATATACAGAATATTAGCTTTATCCTGGCTTTGAAGCAGAATAAATATATATAAATTCCCCCACCACCCCCCAAAAAACCCCCAAATTATGTTTTTCTTAAAATAGCCATTGAACCCTTAAAAATAAATTTAGATGCTTATTTCATTACAGCTGGTAAATTCTGTTTAATTTTTAACCTTTATTATTATTATTATTATTATTTTATTATTATTATTTTTGAGACAGAGTCTCACTCTGTCACCCAGGCTGGGGTGCAGTGGTATAATCTCAGCTCACTGCAATCTCTGCCTCCCAGGTTCAAGCAATTCTCCTGCCTCAGCCTCCTGAGTAGCTGGGATTACAGGTGCGTGCCACCATACCTGGCTAATTTTTGTATTTTTAGTAGAGACAGGGTTTTGCCATGTTGGCCAGGCTGGTCTTGAACTCCTGGCCTCAAGTGATATACCCATCTCGTCCTCCCAAAGTGCTGGGATTACAGGAGTGAGCCATGGTGCCTGGCCTAATTATGTTTTTAATAATTCATAAATATTGACTTTCTTCTATAGTCTGAAGTAAGATTTCTTGTGTAGTTTCTCCGTGGGCTACAAGGAACCTCGAATCAGAGATTTTCACTGCCACTTAACATTACATATTAACAAAGAAGTACCACATTGCATTAGAAACTAGAAATATTTCTAATGAACACTGGAGCAAATTTCATTTGTAACACTATTAATAAACACTGGTACGGCAAAGGCTATGTAGATGTTTAGAATTTTTTAATAAACACTGGTACGGCAAAGGCTATGTAGATGTTTAGAATTAATTAATAAACACTGGTACGGCAAAGGCTATGTAGATGTTTAGAATTTTTTTCTCCTTATTCTTTATACCACTTTTTCCAAATGAGTCTTGAACAGCTAATCTTTTGCATCAGCAAAACTGTTGGAAGAAACTGTATAAATCTAAGTTCAAAATTATACAGCATTTTTATTTAACATGTTTACCATGTTGATAGAACTGTTCTCGTTGGATTACTTAATATAATGCTTTTTATAATGATTGCATTGAAACTAATTTCATTTATTGGTTACTTTGTATGCAATAAGTTTATAATCCAGTAAGTACTTTTTCCTTTGAGTCTTACTGTCAGGAGGCATAATTAGGTTAGCTATTATGTTAATTTAGCAGATGGTTAAGAATAATTGGTGATAATGTAAAATACCCTTTGGTTCAGTGGCTAAACTGGCACATTTCAATAAGCCACTTCTCCCCAGTTAGAATGAATTCTGGTGCTAATGTATTTTATTAGGACCACGTTTCAGGGCAACATTATCCAATCCTATAAGTTTAACTCCTGGATTTTATAATTTAATTATTTAAGTAACTTAAAGTTTTAATTAAAGTTAATCTTGGGAAAGAGAATTTAGGAGTATATGATTACTTGTCCTACCTAAAGTGTCACTAAATTTATTCTCTATGGCTCCGAAAGTACAGAAGTCGACTTCATTCATCAGTTTTTAGTCTCTACTAAGTGTCAGGCACCGTGCCTAGGCACTAGGATTACCAAAAGTCAAAGAGACATAATTTCTGATGGCGTACACTTTGTGGTCTAATGGAGGATAATAAATTAGGATAGATTTAGCTGCCATAATAAAGACCCAAAATCAAAGTGGCTTAAACAAGACAGAAACCAGTTTCTCCCCCAAGTAATATCTACTGTGGCTCCATACTTGTTGCTTTGCTGTCCCTAAGATGTTGTCTTCTTCCATTATCCAAGATGGCTCATACCACTGTGTCTGCATTCTAGTCTGTACAAATGGAGAAGGGGAGGGCATGCCCTTCCCCTGTTAGAGGATCTCTCAGAAATGGCATGCTTTCCTTCTCACATCCCATTGGCCGACTTAGCGGCCACACCCTGCTGTAGAGGACCCTGGGAAATGTAGTCTTTGTTCTGGATGGCCTCCAATCTAGCTAAAAATCGGGAGTGTGTTTCTACAGAGGGAGAGTACAAATATGGAGGAAGAGCCTCTGTAATACAGATAAGACGTGTCAAACTAATCACATAAATCAACCTAAAATTGTAGCTGTGTAAGTCTACAAAGAGAGAAAGAGTATATAGGGGGAATTTGATGTAGAGAGGGAAATCAAGGAAGCCCTGTCTGAGAAAGTGAGAATTTAAGAAGAGTACAGCCAGAGAGCATGAGGGGAGTGTGGTGGTATAAGAATGCCAAACCATTATTAAAAATACAATTTGTTGCCTAACTTTTAGGTATCTAAAGTGACGGCAGTTCATAAACATTTTTGCTCATGTCCAGATAATATTGCATGGTAGTTCTTAGTAGCTTCATTTTGCAAATGAGAAGATTGAAGCTTTAGGGACTTGTCCTAAGGCTGCACAACCAAGGCTTTTAAGCAGTTACATGTGCCAGGCACTGTGCTAAAAATTTCATTTTTTTGTTTGTTCCTTACAGCAACTCCAAAAGGTAGCTGCTATTGTTATTCCTGTTTAGCAGCTGGGAAATGTTAAGGTTTAGATTTGACCAAAGTCATAGAGCTGGCAGATGGCAAAGCCAAAACTGACACTGAGCTGTCTCTGACTCCAGCCCCAGTGCTTGCTGCCTTTCTACTGTGCATGGCCTTCATGCTCAGTGCCATGTAGTCTCAGAGGCTGTATTCTTAGAGCTGAATTCAGGCTCAGTATGAATTAGACCCTTTCTGGTAATTAAAACCATTACAAAATAAATTAATGACTTTTTTTTTGAGGCAGAGTCTCACTCTGTCACCCAGACTGGAGTGTAGTGGCACCATCTTGGCTGACTGCAACCTCCGCCTCCTGGGTTCAAGTGATCTTCCTGCCTCAACCTCCTGACTAGCTGGGATTTACAGACACCCGCCACCACGCCTGGCTAATTTTTGTGTTTTTAGTAGAGACTGGGTTTTACCATGTTGGCTAGGCTGGTCTCAAACTTCTGACTTCAAGTTATCTGCCCACCTTGGCCTCCCAAAGTGCTGGGATTACAGGCATGAGCCACCACACCTGATCAGAAATTAATGACTTTTTAACTCATAGATTATATTTAAAGAGATGCTTATTGCTCATAGAAAAATTTTAAGACAAAAAAATATAAATTATTTGCATTTTACTTGTGTTTTTAGTACGTGTGTAAAGCACTTCGAGAGTTATATGGTGTTAATTGCTCAGCTGAAGATGTTTTGAACTTGGATTCTAGCACTGATGAGAAATTCAGCCGGCATTTAATATTTCAGCTCCATGATGTGGCATTTAAAGATAACATTCATGTTGGTAAGTATACTGCTTTTTAAAAATCATGGAGTTGTATTCAAAACTCATATGTTCTTGTTCCTCTTAAAATTTTGTGCATACATACCAACTTTTATGATCATTAACTTATCCTAAAAAATGCGATGTGCGCTGAGTGCAGTGGCTTACGCCTGTAATTCCAGCACTTTGGGAGGCCAAGGTGGGTGCATCACTTGAGGCTAGGAGTTTGAGACCAGCCTGTGCAAGCTGGCGAAACCCTGTCTCTACTAATTAGCTGGGCATGGTGGTGCATGCCTGTAGTCCCAGCTACTCGGGATGCTGAGGCACAAGGATTGCTTGAACCCAGGAGGCGGAGGTTGCAGTGAGCCAAGATCACACCACTGCACTCCAGCCTAGGCAACAGAGTGAGACCCTGTCTCAAAAAAAAAAAAAAAAAAGACAATGTGTTTCTTCATGTTTTTAAGATGTTCCTTTAGCTTTAGACCTTTCTATTCTCTGAAAGGCTGACAACAGCAACTAGAAACGTCATCCAAAGATACACTCAGGGAAGAAAAAAGGGAAAATTCTGAATCACTTCATATTCTCTGCACCTCTGGCTCTGGCAGCTCCTAATTCTAGGGGAAAGGGGCCGAGGTGACAGCCCAGTTACAAGGCCTGATCACATCTCTCCAGCCACACTAGACCATTCACTGCACCCATTAGCCACACACTCTTATCTCCATAGCTTTGCTTATGCTGTTCTGACTGTAAAGCCTTTCTTACCTTTGACTATACAATGAAATCTTACTGAAAGCCCAGATGAATGCCACCTGCTTTCAGAAGATATCTGTAGCAGAAACTGCTGGTACCTCACAAATTTCTATTCTCTCCTTCTTCCTGAGCAAGAGATTCTCAGCTTTCGGCCTGTGGCTAGTAGTCATAGGGCAGACGATGACCAGTAAACAGCAAGCAAAGAAATAGCCTATTTGGTGCTCTGCCTCCACACCCTGACAGCAGTCCCGCCTCACTATTCATGCATTCATTCGGAAGGGATTTACTCAGATACGACTGAGCAAGAAGGCCACACACTGCAGAAAGGCAGCAAGCACGGGGGCTGGAGTCAGAGACAGCTCAGTTTCTGTTTTGGCTTTGCCATCTGCCAGCTCTGTGACTTTGGTCAAATCTAAACCTTAACATTCCCCAGCTGCTTAACAGGAATAACAGCACCTACCTTTTGGAGTTGCTATAAGGAGTAAACAAGAAAATGAAATTAAGGAATTATCACAATGCCTGGCACATGTAACTGCTTAAAAGCCTTGGTTGTGCAGCCTTAGGACAAGTCCCTAAAGGTATTTATTAATACCTTCTGGATGAATGCACGAATAGTAAGGAGGACCAGGTGAACAGACCACATCGTGTGAGACAGCCGCATCAGCAAGTGCAAAGGCCCAAGCACTGCAGAAAATGTGGCCCATGACAGGAGCTGAATGAAAAGGGCAGGGTGGCGGGAGATGAGGCTGCCAACTTGTATTTGTTATTGCTGTTATTATTCTTATATTAATAATATTAGTAATGTTATTGATAATGATATTTTCATTATGGGCTAAGCTCTGGAAATACAAAAGAAAGAAACAGTCCCTGCCCTAGAGAAACATTAAGTAGAATAGAGGAGATGACAAAGAAAACAGGAAATGACCATAGGAAGTGGTAAATGCTTTGACACAATAAGCTCTGGACGGAGTCTCGCTGGAGTGCAGTGGCACGTTCTTGGTTCAGTGCAACCTCTACCTCCTGGGTTCAAGTGATTCTCCTGCCTCAGCCTCCCGAGTAGCTGGGACCACAGGCGTGTGCCACTACGCTCAGCTAATTTTTTGTATTTTTAGTAGAGACAGAGTTTCACCATGTTAGCCAGGATGGTCTTGATTCCCTGACCTTGTGATCTGCCCACCTCGGCCTCCCAAAGTGCTGGGATTACAGGGATGAGCCCCTGGCCTGTTAGGACTCTGTTGCCATCAAACCGTGTGAGAAGCTGTTTCTGTCACATCTGAAACCCTAAGCCTTACTTAGATTAGTGTTCCTCTGGGTTGCAGAGAACGTCCAAGAGAATTCAGTTCAATGTCAGAGATCCTAGCTCTTGATCTGCCTAAAAATACTCTTCTGCCAGTTTGTTGTCATACCTCAAATTTCTGACTGACTAGTCTTTTGAGTTATTTCCAGCAAATAAGATAGTTCCTGTCCTCATGCGGGTTGGGGGCAATAAGATCCTGGAAGGGAAGTAGGAAGCAGTGTGGTTTGCTGGGGCCAGTGTGTTAGCGTTGATGCTGGTGACAGTCCTCATGTCGTGGTCCTGGCCATGGTTGCTCCATGCCAGGGTTCCAAGGCCAGTGGCCTCCCCAGCACTGCCGTTGCCTCCGTTTCTGCAACCGTGCACTCTCTTCTCTTACTGCCTGGGGTCAAGTAGCTGCAATGGTAAGTTTTCAGGAAGATTCGCTTTATCAGTTTGGGTTTAGATTTTGCTTTGTTGTCCTTTGATGTGTTGTGATTTCTTTCCGCGTGGTGTTTACTTTCCCTCCCTCCTTCCAGAAGGATTCCATCTCGTACCAGCATATCATTGCGAGACCAAATGCGTTTGCTTTGATTTTGACATTTAGTGCTTTGTAAGAAATTGGATTCGTTTCTTTGAGTAGGGAAGTAATTTTTTTTGTTGTTTTGTTTTTTTTTTGTGAGACAGAGTCTCACTCTGTCACCCAGGCTGGAGTGCAGTGGCATGATCTTGACTCACTGCAACCTCCGCCTCCCAGGTTCAAGCAGTTCTCTTGCCTCAGCCTCCAAGTAGCTGGGATTACAGGTGCCCAGCACCACGTCCAACTTATTTTTATATTTTTAGTAGAGACGGGGTTTCACCGTGTTGGCCAGGCTGGTCTCGAACTCCTGACCTCAAGTGATCCGCCCGCCTCGGCCTCCCAAAATGCTGGGATTACAGGCATGAGCCACCACAGCTGGCTGAGTAGGCAAGTAATAAAATCTAATGTGAAGAAAGAAAATTTTGAATTTAGAGCATGCATTTGTTATAATGTAAGGACCCAAGCCTTTCTGGTAGATAAAGTGAAGAATGAATCTAAACAATAACAGTTCTACAGATTAAAATTAAATTTTTCTTACAGTATTGCATTTCTTGAGTGTTTGTATACATGAAGCAACTTAATAGCCAAATTATTTGATTTCATGGTGTAAAATGTGAGAGTTCGAAGAAGTTCTGGATTTTCTTACCAACTTTTCATGGTACAGATAGGACTACTGTTACTCAGAGTTCTTAGAATAAATGTTGAAGTATAGTAAATGTATCGAATTGCTTTTGTTGTAGATGTTAGCTCTGAGGCCATAGTCCATTTTGTGCCCAGTTTGAGGCAGAGGTAGGAGCAGCAGCCTGGGGGCTGATGGCTGTGAAAGCCAGGGTTTGCAGGGCATGTCGTGGCAGGTAAAAGAGAGAAAATAAGCTCTTGAGAAATTTGCCAGCACACTGACTCCCTGAGATCTCCTCAGTGCTTCTGTCTGTTAGCTGAGCAGCAGTTTCCTTATATAAACCTTCATTCTTCATTATTATTATTTTTATGATCCCTTAAGGGCACGAGGCCCTTCATTCTTTAATCATTGAATGTGAAGATAAGTCCTCCCAGTATGTGTTAATAAGTAGTGTTTTCTGGATGACAGCCTCTTAGGCTCAGGCCCCTACTGGCAGCATTGACACATCTTCTCAAATGAACTTTCCCTTCTAAGATGATTTGTTTACATCTGACACCAGGCCCCCAAGTCAATGGACTTGAAAAGGTAAACGATTTCACAAAAGGAAGGAAGTCACAGGAGTGGCATGTAACAATTTATAGCAACTTGGTTTTGAAACCAGAAATTAAAAAATGGTTTTCTGTATAAAATTGTCGTGTGTGGATTCATGGCTAGACCTTAAGATATGGTGTGTGGAAAAGAAGAATCGGGTGAATCATAACAGCTTTTTTCCTTAGGTAATTTTTTGAGAAAAATTTTGCAGCCTGCTCTTGACTTGCTTGGCAGTGAAGATGATGATAGCGCTTCAGAGACAACAGGCCACGGATTTCCCCATTTTTTGGAAGCACCTGCAAGACAAGGATTTTCTTTCAACAAAATGTTCACGGAGAAGGCTACAGGGGAAAGCTGGACATTGAATTCAGAGAAACTGGAGAGGCTGGGGTCAGCTGAGCAAAGCAGTCCTGACCTTTCATTTCTAGTTGTGAAGAATAACATGGGAGAGAAGCATCTTTTTGTGGATCTTGGTAAGTAAGATTGACAGCTGTCGCTATCAGACGGTCCTGGTGCTTTCGTGAGAGACAGGTTGGTGCCCACTCGTCACCGTGCTTGGGATTCTCGCTTCCTCCACTGCCCAAGTCGCCAGCAGGATGCAAGCAGCGAGTTCAGGTGCTGGGAATCTCTGAGGTTTTTCTCCAGAGATCTAGAGGGGTCCAGGCCGGCCTGAGCTCCAGCAGAGGATGGCTGTGGCTGCCTTCTGCTCTGCATGTCCAGAGGATTCCTGTTGAGGGAGTTTTACAGGAACAGTTGGACCAGCTTCCTCCAGGACTGCTGAGAGGTTAAGTCAGAGTACAGACATTTAAAAAACAGACCCAGTGTAAAAGCAGTACTCCTGTGGCGCAGTGAGCCTGGGTGCTTTCCTCACCGAAGATCTCAGTGGTCGTGGCAGGGCCCATTTCATCAGCTTTCGTGCTGTGTTGAAACCAGTGATTCCTCAACCCAGTGTGGCTTTGCTAGGCCTAGGTCTCAGAGCCTGAGGATGTCAGAAGCCCTGGGCTGACAGGACTTGAGCATGATTCAACAACAGGCCAATCAAGACCCTAACACAACAGCTCCCGTTTGGTGAACTGCACCTCATTTTTATACTGAGGCTCTAGCTTGTGATTTCAAAAGCCATGACAGTGGCAGGTTTTTTCTTTTTCTTTCTTTCTTTTTTTTTTTTAAGACAGAGTCTTGCTCTGTCGCCGGGCTGGAGTGCAGTGGCGCAATCTCGGCTCGCTGCAAGCTCCGCCTCCCGGGTTCAAATGATTCTCCTCCCTCAGCCTCCTGAGTAGCTGGGACTACAGGTGCGCACCACCACGCCCGGCTCATTTTTGTGTTTTTAGTACAGACGGGGTTTCACCATGTTGGCCAGGCTAGTCTGAGACTACTGACCTCATGATCTGTCTGCCTGGGCCTCCCAAAGTGCCGGGATTCCAGGTGTGAGCCACCGTACCCACCAGACAGCAATATTTTTGCTGCTGGCTTTGAACACCTCGAAGAGCCTCAGTGTGTAAAGGCTGAGGGAAAGTAGGTTTAAGGCATAGGTCAGATTCCCAGGCCAACAGTGTACCAAGATTAGGGACGTGTTCCTGCTAGATTTCATGTTTTTCTGGCACCCCTGGCAATCGAGCACCAGAACTTGGAAAGACACAGGAGTGTGAGGTCGAGCAGTCACACAGGCAGAGGCACCTTCTTCCAAGCCTGACAGGTTTTGCTTTATTAGCAGGATATCGTCTCCGGGCGGGACTGGCCTGCAGTCAGTGAGGCAGAGTGCGTAACAGGAAGTTGATCCAGGGAGAGCGGCAGCGGCCAGTACCTGTCTCTACTTCTACCCCAGTTAACACAGTACCCCAGGTCACGGCACACCTAACCTTGAAAGTCAGGCTGCCGGACTAGCAAGAAAATCTCCCTGGTACTCTTGATACCTATGCCTGGATTTACTTACATATCCAGAGAGGATGGGAAAGTCGTTTCCTAACCCATCCTTGGAAAAGTTCAGAGATTTCATAGTGTATGCTGAAATCTTGTTAAGAAACTTTTTTATTGAAGTATAACATTTATACAGAAAAATATATAATTGATTACAGAACGAACACCCCTTGTCACCACACTACCCAAGACAAGAGATAGATGACCAGGACCCCCAACTTCATCCCCCTTCCAGTCAGGACCCCTCCCTCTGTCCCAAGGGTAACAACTATTCTGTCCTCTAACTCTGTGGGTTAGTTTTGTCTGTACTTTTAGTGTGTAATTGGAATCACATACAGTTGACTCTTCACCAATGCAGGGCTTAGGGGAACCAACTTCTCTGTGCAGATCAAAATCCATAGATAACTTTTGACTTCCCAAAAACTTCATTACTGATAGCCTACTCTTGACCGGAAGCCTCACTGATAACATAAACAGTTGATTCACCATGTTTTGTGTATGTATTATATACTGGATTCTTACAGTGAAGTAAGCTAAAGAAAAGAAAATGTTGTTAAAAGCGTAAGGAAGAGGGACTGTATTTACAATACTGTACTGTATTTATCGATACTATAAGTTTAGGTTACATCTGAAATGGTGACAACAGCAGCTGAGACCTCAGTCTATGTACACGTCAAGCGATTCAGCTTTTTCTTGTAAGGTCATGATATTTCTGTCTGGGAGCACCTCCAGCATCGTGAGTGGCACTTCATATGGGTCCCATGGTATTACTCGAGGTTTACAGTATTGCATTAAACACGGTGAAAAATATGCGAGAACTACAAGGATCACTTTTTTTTTTTTTTTTTTGAGACCGAGTCTCACTCAGTCGCCCAGGCTGGAGTGCAGTGGTGCGATCTCGGCTCACTGCAAGCTCCGCCTCCTGGGTTCACGCCATTCTCCTGCCTCAGCCTCCCGAGTAGCTGGTACTACAGGTGCCCGCCACTACGCCCAACTAATTTTTTTTTTGTATTTTTAGTAGAGACGGGGTTTCACCGTGTTGGCCAGGATGGTCTCGATCTCCTGACCTTGTGATCCACCCGTCTCAGCCTCCCACAGTGCTGGGATTACAGGCGTGAGTCACTGCTCCCGGCCAAGGATCAGTTTTGACTGAAACGCAATTGATTGGTGTAATGACCTGCTCACATGGAGAGGACTGGCATCAGGCCGTGTTGTAGGCAGATACCTGAGCTCACTGCAATAGCAAGAGGAGGCGGCTAAGAAATTACTGTGGTAGTGTAGTATGTACTATGGTTAATCTTATGCAGTTATGATTTAATACTCTATCTTTACATTTGTTTAGATTTTTCCCAACTGCGAATGGCATCATGTACAGTCTGCAAGGGTGTGCATATGTTTGGATAAATTTTAACTTTTTATAACAGACTTATGTACATTTTATGGCAGTAAATGATAACTTAGACTAGCCATCTACATATATTTTATGCATTCATGAACACTTAACTTTTTCTAATTATTTTTAATTATTTTCTAACGTTTTCTAATTTTTTAGGCTATACGGTTCATCTTTGAGTTTTCTCAAATTGTTGTAAGTCCCCCCAAAATTTTCCAGTATACTTGTTGAAAAAAATTTGGCTCACGCCTGTAATCCCAACACTTTAGGATGCCGAGGCAGGTGGATTGCTTGAAGTCAGGAGTTCAAGACCAGCCTGACTAACATGGTGAAACCCCATCTCTACTAAAAATATAAAAATTAGCCAGGCGTGGTGGTGCATGCCTGTAATTCCTGCTACTTGGGAGGCTGAGATATGAGAATCACTTGAACCTGGGAGGCAGAGGGTGCCGTGAACTAAGTTCGTACCACTGCACTCCAACCTGGGCAACAGAGCGAGACTCAGTATCAAAAAAAAAAAAAAGACAGAAGAAAGCAAAAAAACAAATCACATATAAGTGGTGCCATTTAGCTGAAACCCTTGTTATTCAAGGGTAAACTGTAGTGTGTGTTTGTGGTTGTCTTTGCACCCTTAGTCATGTCTTTGAGGAACATAAGTCATTAAATAGTAGTAGCAGTCTGATTTTATCAGTGTTTTCCTCTGTGGTCAATGTTTCTTGCATCCTGTTAAGGAAACTTGGCCTATCCCAAAGCCATGAAGGTGTTCTTTTGCTTTTCTTCTTTATCTTCTAAAAGCTTATTGTTTTGCCTTTTATGTTTATGTTTAATTCATTATTTTTTAGAGACAAGGTCTCATTCTATTGCCCAGGCTGAAGTGCAGTGGTACGATCCTGCAGCCTTGAACTCCTGGGCTCAAGCAATCCTCCTGCCTCAGCCTCAGCAGTAGCTAGAACTACAAGTGCATGCGACCACATTTTTAAATCAATTTCTTCCCTCCCCTCCCTTCCTTTCCTTTCTCGTTTCCCTTTCCCCTTCCCTTTCCTTCTCCCTTCCCTTCCCTTTACTTCCCTTTTCCTTTCCCTTCCCTTTACTTCCCTTCTCTCTTCCCTTCTCCCTTCCCTTCTCCCTTTACTTCCTCTTCCCTTCCCTTCCCCTTTACCTTCCCCCTTTCACCTTCCTTTCCCCCTTCCCTTCCCCCTTCGCAGTTCCCTTCCCCCTTCCCTTTCCCCTTCCCTACCCCCTTCCCTTCCCCTTCCCTTCCCCCTTCCCTTCCTTCTTCCCTTTCATTTCCCCTTCCCTTTCCCTTCCCTTCCCTTGCCCCTTCCCTACCCCCTTCTCTTCCCCCTTCCCTTCCCCTTCCCTTCCCCTTCCCTTCCCCCTTCCCTTCCGCCCCTCCCCTGCCCCTTTCCTTTCCTTTCACTGTCCCCCTCTCTGTCTCTTTCTCTCTCTCTTTCTAAGTATCATAGAGCAACACAATTTTTTTATTTGTTTATTTTTTGTAGAGACAGAGTCTGCTATGTTGCCCAGGCCTCAAGCGATCCTCCTGTCATGGCCTCCCATAATGCTGGGATTACAGGCACAAGCCACTGCACCTGGCGTGGCTTTTATGTTTAGATTTACAGTCCACTTGGAAAGGATTTGCTTATTGAGTGGGGAGCAGTCAAGATTCATGTTTTCTTTTGTGAATATCCAGTTGGCTCAGCACTGTTTGTTGAAATGACCGTCCTTTACCTACTGCTCAGCAGTGCCACCTTTGCCATAAATCAGTGGCTGTATATATTTTGGTCTGTTTCTGGACCCTGTTCTGCTTCATTGTTCTATTGATCTATTCCTGTCTAATATAGTTTTATGTATTAGATAGGCACCACACTGTCTAATATGGTTTTGTTGTAAGTCTTTATATGTAGGAAAAACAATTCCTCTAAATTTGTTCTTTGAAATTTCTTGGTTATTCTTGACCTTTTGCACTTCTGTTTAAATTTTAGAGTCAGTTTGCCAGTTTACACAAACGAATCCTGCTAGAATTTTTATTTGGATTGCCTTGACCCTATAGATCAACATGGGGAGAGTTGACATTTTTATAATATTGAGTCTTCCAATCTGTGCACATGGTAGGCCCATCTATTTACTTAGGGATTCTCTAATTTTTCTCTATAATGTTTTATAATTTCCTGAATAGAAATCTTACCCATATTTTATTAGATTTATTCTAGATATTTATTTGATTTTGGTCTTTCCCTTTTCTCTGGGATTTGGCATGGCACAACCTCACTGTCCTAGAAGCTCTCTGGTTGTCTCAAACTTTCCAATACCTGCATCCAGCTTTTCCATTTGTTTCAGTTGCAGAATTGCTGCAGAATAATTGAGTTTGCTATTTCACAATGTGGCATTCCTCCATGCTGACTGCAATTTATTTTAATTCATATAGTGCTTGAATTTTGTTTATTTTGTTTACAGCTATATGCAGAAAATACTTATTTCTTTTATTAATGCTATATGAAAATTGAATATTTGCTGACTATAAAACTAATCACAGAAAACATGCTTTCATATTATTTTATTAATTTTTGATGTAGGAGTTTATACAAGAAATAGAAACTTTCGGCTATATAAATCATCGAAAATAGGAAAGCGTGTGGCTTTGGAGGTTACTGAAGATAACAGATTTTTTCCTATGCGGTCAAAGGATGTTTCTGACGAATATCAGTATTTTCTCTCTTCTTTGGTCAGCAATGTCAGGTATGTAGTAGCAGCATCAAACCATTTTGTATTCATGAATATTTATTAAACAGTGAATGGCATTGTGTATTACTAAAATGTAAATCATCTAAATGAAGGGGTGGCCTGCCCCTCCACACCTGTGGGCGTTACTCGTTAGGTGGAACAAGAGACTTGAGAAAAGAAATGAGACACAGAGACAAAGTATAGAGAAAGAAAAAGTGGGCCCAGGGGACCGGCGCTCAGCATACAGAGGACCCACGCCGGCACCGGTCTCTGAGTTCCCTAGTATTTATTGATAATTATCTTTACCGTCTTAAAGATAAGGGAGTGGCAGGATAATAGGATCATTGTAGGGAGAAAATCAGCAGTAAGACATATGAATAAAGATCTCTGTGACATGAATAGGTTCAAAGGAAAATGCTGTGCCTTGATATGCATATGCAAACATCTCCATAAACCTTTTAGCAGCATTGTGCCAGCAAGTCCCACCTTTTGCCGTAAGGCAGTTTTCTTCTAGATCAGTAAACAGAGCGTACAATCGTTCTGGGTTTTAAACCGAGATGTTCCATTGCCCAGGGATGGGCGGGAGACAGATGCTTTTCTCTATCTCAACTGCCAACAACCGCCAAAAGGCCTTCTTTCCTCTTGTACTAGTCCTCCTCAGCACAGACCCTTCACAGGTGTCAGGCTGGGGGACGATCAGGTCTTTCCCTTCCCACGAGGCCATATTTCAGGCTATCACATGGGGAGAAACCTTGGACAATACCTAGCTTTCCTAGGCAGAGGTCCCTGTGACCTTTGGCAGTGTACATGTCCCTGGCTGCTTGAGATTAAGAGAATGGTGATGACTTTTAACCAGCAAGCTGCCTTCAGGCACTTGTTTAACAAAGGCACATCCTGCACAGCCCAAAATCCATTAAACCTTGAGTCACCACAGCACATGTCTCTTGCAAGGACAAGGTTGGGGGTAGGGTCACAGATTAACAGCATCTCAAATACAGAACAAAATGGAGTCTCTTATGTCTACTTCTTTCTATATAGACACAGTAACAGTCTGATCTTTCTTTCTTTTCCCCACACTAAATTCATTCTACCTTAAGAAAAAGTCAGTTCTTACCGCTCTTTCTTTTGAATAGAGTCTCACTCTGTTGCCCAGGCTGGAGTGTAGTGGCACAATCTCGGATCACTGCAAGATCTGCCTCCCAGGTTCACGCCTCAGCCTCCCAAGTAGCTGGGACTACAGGTGCCCGCCACCACACCCGGCTAATTTTTGTATTTTTAGTAGAGATGGGGTTTCACATGTTAGCCAGGCTTGTCTCGAACTCCTGACCTCAGGTGATCCGCCCACCTCGGCCTCCCAAAGTGCTGGGATTACAGGCGTGAGCCAATGCGCCCAGCCAGTTCTTACGATTCTAAGTTAACTTTTCTCTTTTCTCCATTAGCTAAAAGATAATAGTAAAACATATATTTGAACACTTAATTTTCTCTGTATATCATTTTAGGATTATATTTAGTATATTTTCCAATTTTTCTAAAATGATTATCACTTGTGTAAAGAAAAAAGCAGTACTACTAATATTGCATTTGGAAATATTTTACTATTAAATGCCTCATTTTCTTTTCACGTATGTGATTTGTCTAATTCCCTTGGCCAGGAAAGAGTTAGACGCTGGGGGCAAGTGGTAGGAAAGAAAGAACTTTATTGACCAACGGGTCAGGGCCCTTGGGCGAGGTTCACTGGTCCTCTAAGTGGGGCCAGGGAAGTGGCGCCGGCGCTCTTGGGCGAGGTTCTCCGGTCCTCAGGTATGGGGCCAGGGAAGTTCGCGCTGGTACCTGCCAGCGGCGACTTTTATGTTCTGGGCTTGGAAAGGAGGGCAGTGGGTGGGACAAGGGCGTTCCAGGGGCGTCTCCGTAGGTTTGGCCGGGTAAGTTTCAGTTTCCTCAAATTGATGTCACGTTGCGCCTGCTCAGTTGGTCTGCTTTTTTCCCGGGCGCAGGCTGCATTTTCCCGCACGCAGGTAAGTTGGATGGTGAAGAACCCGGAAGTGGTAGGGGCTGCGTCGTTTCTGTTCACCTTCGTCCATCTGGTCCTTTTCCCCCT
Organism: Piliocolobus tephrosceles; assembly: GCF_002776525.5. Taxonomy (NCBI): domain Eukaryota; kingdom Metazoa; phylum Chordata; class Mammalia; order Primates; family Cercopithecidae; genus Piliocolobus; species Piliocolobus tephrosceles. The sequence continues at coordinate 5,134,423 of NC_045436.1, read as the reverse complement.
CACTCAGACAGTCCAACCTCTTATTGATTATAAGAATTTGGGGTACCGTTGTCTGTCTGGCTGCTTCCTGCTGTTAAGGGGCGTGGTTAGGGTCTGAGGTTGGCAGTTGGGTGTAGGGATGCAGGAGCATTTGATTGAAGGTGACTCGGGTGATTTCTTGGACCCTGGCTCGGAGAAATTTTATTAGAATAGGAGCAAAACATAACATAAGACAGAGGATTAGTATGGGGATTAGGAATGGAAGCATCTGCTCTACTACAGGTAGCAGCCATACTGGTGGTCTGGGAGTTAAGGGGGCGTTAAATTTCTGAAGCTCCTTTTTGATTAATGTTTGGACATTGGTGTCAACTAGGCCTGATTTATTTATGTAGTAGCAACACTCCTCCCCTAGGAAGAGGCATGTTCCTCCTTTTTCAGCTGTAAGAAGGTCTAATGCCCACCTATTTTGTGCTGCCACTTGGGCTATTGGAGTAATTTGGCGCTGCAAGGAGGCCAGGCTTTCGGCTGAAGCCTCTATGGCTTCCTGGACCTGGGTTGAGTGGGTCCGCGTGGACTGGACTGAGTGGGCAAGCGCCCCTGTCCCTAGTCCGGAGGCTATTAAGGATGATGCTAAAGAAACCCCAATGACCATGGGAAGAAAAATAGCCCGCTTTTGGATTTTATTGTTGGAGGTGGTGAGTTGTGAAGTCAGTTCGAATACTTCTCATTTGGTATATAGGGTTAGGCTAGGAACTAAAGACACCAGGACGCAAAGGGATTGGCTGATGGATGTATGGTTAAGAATTTTAGAGAGGGTTTGATTACACCAAAAGTAACCTCCAATGGGAGCTGTCTGGGTCCTATTGGGCGATTGGGTGTAATTACACCAGGAGGAGTTTGGGGCAGAGTAGCAGAAAGGAAAGATTGGATTTTCTGGGTTTTGGTATAGTAGGACTTGGAGTAAGGACAGTTTTTTGGGGGTGCCGGTAGAGTCAGTTGTAGCCTTGAAAGCAGTGGGTAAGGGGACTGCCACTAAGGGGGCTCTTTCAAGAGCTGCACAGAGGAAGCAGTGGGAAAGATTTGTTATGTTAGCTGTTTGTGTTAGGTTTAGCCCTTGACGGACAAGTTTTAACCATGAGAATGGGTCTTTTTTATTAGGGGAATTTAACTGCTCTTGTAGGTTTTGTTCCTGTGATTTTATGACTGAGGTTAAATTTGTAGGACTTGTATATTTTTGGGGAGGGATTTTTGCTGGACAAGTGACCTCTTTATTAGGAGGGTGGCAGTGGGATATGAGTCCCAAACACCGTCTCCGTAAAGCCCTCCTTTTACTCCGTCCGCCCATTGAGAGTCCCAGGGGTCTTTTATGTTTATATGATATTTAAGGGAGTTTCCAGGGTTTCTTCCATCGTAAGTGAAGAGATATTTGCTGCTTAACTTTCTGTCATGTGCATTATCTAGCATTGAATGGTGTATTTTACAGTATTTGTATGGGCAACCTAGATTGGTTTGTTGCCAATAGTTTTTACAATTGTATTCTGTCTGGTCATGTAGGAAACAGATGGATGGTTCAGCCCATCTATCAGCGATGGAAGTTAGGGAGAAATTTATGGAAAGAGCAGATTGACAGCCTTGAGGTGAGCAGTCTGCAGTGCCTTGCAGAACTCTGTGTTGCTTGTTGTTGGAGGACCAAGTTTCAGTAATGGAGAATCTCCATATAAAGGTTGGATTAGTAATTGCTGTTGGAACGTAGAAGAAGGATAGTAATGAAAGTGAATAAAAAGACTTCATTATGTGTGTAATCGTAGAACGTGCCTTGCCACTGGAGGTGTTCTACAAAGGCGAGTAGGCAAGAGAATCACTGTGTTGGGCTGGGGTCTGGGGGCAAATAGAGATCTGGGGTGATGTGTTGAAACTCTGCCAGATTTGTGTACAGTACGGTGAGGAATCGGGATAGTCGTAAAAGGCCTGGAAACGTGTTAATTAGGGAAGTTTGGTGAGCTTGAGGCGGGTGGGGGTGAGTTTAGTTGATTCCCACTTGTCGCCCTCTGCAGGGGCCCTCTTTAGTTGTGATATGTGGACCCAGTGTGTGAGGCCTAATAACTTGGCTGCTGTGTGTGTGGACAGGAGGACAGTATATGGGCCTTTCCACCTGGGCTGGAGGTCTTTGGCCTGGATGTTCTTTAAGTATACTTGATCACTGGGGCTGAGAAAGGTGTGTGGATTGTAAGTGCCTGTTGGAGGTGGGTGTGCTAGTTCTGCATGCTGCCTTAGTAGTTGTCTCAAGAGGGTTAAGTATGGAAGGTAATTTGTCAGCGGAGAGGAAAGGGTAGGCAGCTGTTGTAAGGTGAGGGGTTGGCCATAAACTAGTTCGAATGGACTGAGGCCTGTTGGACTTCACGGGGCGGCCCGCAGCCGGGTTAAGGCTAGGGGCAGGAGGGTTATCCAAGACTGTCGAGTCTCGAGTAAGAGTTTGGTGAGTTGTTGTTTGATTAGTCCGTTGGCTTTTTCTACTTTACCTGAGGACTGGGGTCTATAAGGGATGTGGAGTTTCCAGGTGATGTGTAGGAGGGCTGCCACCTGTTTAACTACCTTGGAGATGAAGGCTGGGCCATTGTCAGACTGGAGGGTGAGTGGGAGGCCGAACCTAGGAATAATGTGTTCAGTGAGTATGGAGGCAACTATATTGGCAGTCTCTCCTGTAGTAGGATAGGCTTCTATCCATCCTGAAAAGGTATCAACGAGGGTTAAGAGATATTTGAAATTTTTATGTTTTGGCATGTGGGTAAAATCAATTTGCCAATCTTCGCCTGGTTGGTGCCCTCTGAGTTGGTGACTTGGGTGGGGGTTGCGTAATGCGCCTTGAGGGTTTGACTTGAGGCATGTGGAGCACTGTTGGTTGATTATAATTAGGTGTTTCATGAGTGTAGGGCAGTGGATAAGGGGGCTTAGGAGGTTATATAGAGCTCTGGGTCCTATGTGCAAGGAATTATGTATGTCTCTTAGGATGGTGTGGAGTTGTATTTCAGGAATAACTAATTTATTATTGATGTAAATCCAGTTGTCTGTGGCTAGTCTGGCTGTTGAGTCTTGTAATAGTTTGGTTTTTTTCTTCCTGGGTGTAATTAGGGGTATACTGGGGAGAAAGAAAACAAACAGAAGGAAGTGTAGGGGTGGAGAATCCGGAAGCCGATTTGACAGTGGTGTCAGCAAAATTATTGCCAGCCGCCACCGGGTTAGATGGAGTCTGATCACCTTTACAGTGTATGATGGCTGCTTTGGAAGGTGCTGATAAAGCGTCTAGCAGTTTAAGTATTTGCTTTTTGTTGATTATGGGGGTACCACAGGTGGTTAGGAACCCTCTTTCTTTCCAGATGACAGAATGGGTGTGTGCAATTAAGAAGGCATACTTAGAATCTGTGTATATATTTACTGTTTTTCCTCTAGATAGGAGGAGAGCCCTAGTTAGTGCGATAAGCTCCGCCTGCTGTGATGTTGTTCCTTGTGGTAAAGGCTTAGCTTCTAGGACAGTGGATGATGTAACTACCGCATATCCTGCCTGTCTGTTTCCTTGAGAATTTATAAAAGAACTGCCATCCACAAATAGGGTTAACTGTGGGCTCTCCAAGGGCTGATCATGTAAATGCAAGTGACTAGGTGGTTGGGCCTCTAAAAGTTCTGGACAGGAGTGTTCAGTATGGGGTTGTTTTAGAGGGTTGGGGAGTAAGGTTGCTGGATTTGGGGAGGAACAGACTCCTAGGGCAATGGTAGAGTCCTCTATAAACAAGAGGTGGAAAAGCTGGAGCCTGGAAGGGGTTAGGTGGCTGATACTATTGTGGGCAATAAGGTCTTGAAGGCGGTGGGTAGAGAAGACTGTCAGGCTGCAGCCTCTGATGAGTTTCTTTGCTTCCTGGGTTAGACAGGCTGCTGCTGCTAGGGCCCAAAGGCAGGGCTGCCACCCTTGTACAGTGGGATCTAATTGTTTGGATAGATATGCCACAGGACGGTATGTGGTGCCTACAGGTTGGGCTAAAAGGCCAATAGCAACCTTTTGTCTTTCATCTGTGAAAAGCTGGAAGGGGCGTTGGAAGTCTGGAAGTGAGAGAATAGGATGTGAGAGGAGGCAGTTTTTTAGGTGAGTGAAATGTTTATAGATTAACCTTGGGTTAGACAAAGGTCCTTCGGGAGTCTCCTTGACAGCTGCATATAGAGGTTTAGCCAAGATTCCGAAATTAGGAATCCAGTGTCTGAAAAACCCTACTAGGCCTAGGAAGGATTGGATTTCTTTAGCGTCTTGGGGAGGAGAAAGATTTTGTATTAGAGTTAAACGGTCTGTGGTGAGCGAGCACGTTGTGGGGGTGATTTCAATGCCTAAATATATGACACGTTGTGAGAGTTGAGCTTTGTGTTTGGATACTCGGTAACCTTTGGATCCTAGATGATTAAGGAGGACTGCAGTGTCTAAAAGAGAATCCTGTCTCGTGGGACTACAGAGTAAAAGGTCATCTACATATTGGAGAATTGTACTATTTGTAAGAGGACAGGAGGCCAAGTCTTTTGCAAGGGCTTGCCCAAAGAAATGGGGGCTATCTCGGAACCCCTGGGGAAGTACTGTCCATGTCAGTTGGGTGGAGGCATGGGTGTCTGGGTCTTCCCATGTAAAGGCAAAGAGAAACTGACAATCTGGGTGTAAGGGAATAGAGAAAAATGCATCCTTTAGTTCCAGCACAATAAATTGTGTTGTGTTAGATGGAATAAGAGAGAGAAGGGTATAGGGATTGGGAACTACTGGATGGGTGGGGCAAACAGCCTCATTGATAAGACGAAGGTCTTGCACTAACCGAAAAGTCCCAGCTGCCTTCTTTACAGGTAGGATTGGGGTGTTACAGGGAGAATGAGTGGGAATGAGGATGTGTTGGCTGAGTAACCTAGTAATGATTGGTTCTAGTCCTCGTAAGTGTTGTGGAGAGAGAGAGAACTGTGGGTAGGTTGGAAACTGAAATGGGTTTTTAAGTTTTATGAGTATTGGTGGATGACGGTCCGCCACGACAGGAGTGGAGGTGTCCCACACTTGGGGGTCTATAGGAATGGGGAAATTAGGGAAAGGGTTAGTAGGGTTGTTGGAGTCATTTGAGTTAGTTGATACTAGAAGTAGATGGCAGGTGGGGTGGGGGGAGCTAGTAGGAAGGGAGATACAGGCTTTCAGTTGACTTAGGATATCTCGGCCTAGTAGAGGAGTGGGGCATGAGGGGATGCTGAGGAACGAGTGTGCAAAATAGTTATTGGCCAGGCAGCAATTAAGA
>NC_045436.1:5028089-5124141 GCF_002776525.5 Piliocolobus tephrosceles | reverse complement strand
CCAAAAAAAAAAAAAAAAAAAAAAAAAAAAAATTAAATGATACTGGCTGGGTTCGGTGGCTCACACCTGTAATCCCAGCACTTTGGGAGGCCAAAGCAGGCAGATCATGAGGTCAGGAGTTTGAGAGCAGCCTGACCAACATAGGGAAACCCCATCTCTACTAAAAGTACAAAAATTAGCCGGGCATGGTGGCGGGCACCTGTAGTCCCAGCTACTCCGGAGGCTGAGGCAGGAGAATGGCTTGAACCCGGGAGGCAGAGGTTGCAGTGAGCCGGGATCACGCCACTGCACTCCAGCCTGGGCGACAGAGCGAGACCCCATCTCAAGAAAAAAAAAAAAAAAATTAAATGATACTTAAAATAGGTCATTTTAAATTACTACAGTAGCCTTTTAGAAAATATAATTGGATTGTCAGTACCTTCCAGCTAAAGGCCTCAGGGCACACACCTGTAGCAGGTCAGCTGAGTGTATTGCCAGGAAGCAATGGCCGGCACACACCATGGGGAACCTCAGTCAAGTGGGGCATCTCGGGAAGAGGGGTTGCAAAGGACCGGGAGGACTGGATTTGAGCTTGGGATGGGTGGCTGGGGGGATACCAGGAACCCTGGGGTGTGTTCTGAGCTTGGAATGGGTGGCTGGGGGGGTACCAGGAACCCTGGGGTGTGTTCTGAGTTGGGTGTCATCAGGCACAATTCTATGACTGGTTTTCTTAGTAAAGCTTAACTGAAGGGAAATCAGAATAGAAATCAACACTGTAATTTGTTAAAAACAAACGAACAAACAAAAACCCCAGCGGTTGCTTATGTTAGCTGGGATCAGGGGTGCTGGTCATTTTTGTGGTTTGGAAGATGTTCCTGTTTTGCCTGTGTTCGGACATGAGTACCCAGTGGTTATCATGACCACAGGGGCCTTATCTGTTGTTGACGTTGTGTGAGTGCCTGTGTTCACAGGACAATGCCCAGGCTGGCGCATGGCAGCACCAAGGCCTGGCTGATGGAGCTAGGCCTGTTCCGGACGTGAGGGACTGCCTTTCTGTTTGCCAAAATGAAGACAGCAGTTGAAGTTATTTCAAACGCTTTTTATGAAATTGGTTAACATTTGACCTAATGGAGAGGTTTGACTTTTACCTGCTTCCTTGTAGTATAACAAACATGAATTGACTGAAATTGCAAAAAGTGAGGGAAGGCCGAGGGATTGCAAAACCCATAATTGTACTCAACAGCATTTAATCAAAATGTAACTTCTCAGCTTTCGGCTATTGTAATTTATAAATCATTCTCTCTGTTGCAGTAGAAACCATTGAAGGTTGTCAGTGTTCTCCCTATCCTGAAGTTGATCATTTTGTTCTTTCTTTGGTGAATAAAGATGGCATTAAAGGAGGTAAAGTTAATCTCATCCTTTGTTAACTGTTATATGATAGAGTGATAGTACCTTTAGAAACATTATTTGCATTTTAGGAATTCGGCGTTGGAACTACTTTTTCCCAGAAGAATTACTGGTTTATGATATTTGTAAATATCGGTGGTGTGAAAACATTGGAAGAGCCCATAAGAGTAATAATATAATGTAAGTAATATTAATGATTTGTGTGTATTTAACCAATATTATATTTTAAATGTTTATAACTTTTAAATAAAGTTGAGACTATGAAAACTATTTTGTTTTAAAAATAAATTTAGTTGTATTAAATTTCTTTTTTTTTCTTCCAAGACGGAGTCTCGCTCTGTTGCCCAGGCTGGAGTGCAGTGGTGTGATTGTGGCTCACTGCAACTTCCGCTCCCTGAGTTCCAGCGATTCTCCTGCCTCAGCCTCCCGAGTAGCTGGGATTACAGGCACCGCCACCATGCCTGGCTAATTTTTGTATTTTTAGTAGAGACGGGGTTTTACCATGTTGGCCAGGCTGGTCTCCAACTCCTGACCTTGTGATCCACCCGCCTCAGCCTCCCAAAGTGCTGGAATTATAGGAGTGAGCCACTGCGCCCAGCTGTTGTATTAAGTTTCTATTTGTTGTATATGGTTAGCATTGCATAATATTTAATTTCAATGTAATTATTGCATCGCTTCTAGCACATCAGTTTTATGTGTACTTTATTTGCTAAGATAATAACCCCTTAGTATATCTGGAGAGGACAAAGAGGGAGTTGAGTAGGGCTGGGAGAAGGCTGTGGGCGGGGTGCAGTGAGGATGGGAAGCGTGCCTGTCCTCCCTGTTGCCATTGGCCCTTGCCACGTTATGGACTCTACGTTGAAAGTGCGCAGGTTTAGGCAAGAAGGAATCTCCTCAGTTATCGTGAAGAACTGGAGCTAGGATTGTGTTAACTTGTTCAAGACACAGCGTGGTATTGAGGGAACTAGTATTTATTGAATGCTTGGTATAGATGCCAGGCCCTGTTTGAGAGATTTTCTATAAAATACCCATGGGAAGAGGAGGGAAAGTAAAGAATGAAGTAAAGCCAGAAATAGAACTTTAAAACATCAAAGGATGTGATTAGAATAGAGATAAATAGATACCCAGTAGTTATCAGTTATGATGTGAGAAATTTTGCTGTTTTTTATTTCATGTCAAACCAACTCCCGTATCATCGAGCATATGTGGCCTGTGTGCTGGACGTGGGGAAAGGATTGGCAAGCTTTTGCTGGGAAGCTGGACGTTGGGTAGCATGGTTCAGTGCCATACTTGATGTACTTAGATTAATTCAGTTTAAAAAAAGCTTGCAAAAACTGTAGGCTCAATACACAAAGCTATAACGTAGAAAACATGAAGGAGATCAGTGCCACAGTCGGGATATAACTGCAGCTATCAGTTGATGTATCTTCTGTTCTTTTTTGTATGCATATTAACTTACCAAAAAATCATTATCACATAGTGATCGTAACACCTTGTATTATGTCTCCATGATCTATTCTATTTTTTAACCATAGAATGTATCTTACATACAAAAGTATAGATAACACACTTTTTTTTTTTTTTTTTTTTTTTTTTTTTGAGGCGGAGTCTCGCTCTGTCGCCCGGACTGGAGTGCAGTGGCCGGATCTCAGCTCACTGCAAGCTCTGCCTCCCGGGTTTACGCCATTCTCCTGCCTCAGCCTCCGGAGTAGCTGGGACTACAGGCGCCCGCCACCTCGCCCGGCTAGTTTTTGTATTTTTCGTAGAGACGGGGTTTCACCGTGTTAGCCAGGATGGTCTCGATCTCCTGACCTCGTGATCCGCCCGTCTCGGCCTCCCAAAGTGCTGGGATTACAGGCTTGAGCCACCGCGCCCGGCCAACACACTTTTTTTTTTATTTTCTGAGACAGAATCTTGCTCTGTCACTCAGGCTGGAGTGCAGTGGCATGATCTCAGCTCACTGCAACCTCCGCTTCCTTGGTTCAAGTGATTCTCCTGCCTCAGCCTCCCAAGTAGCTGGGATTACAAGTGCGTGCTACCACGCCCAGTTACTTTTTGTAATTTTAGTAGAGATGGAGTTTCACCATGTTGGCCGGGCTGGTCTCAAACTCCTGACCTCAAGTGATCTGCCCGCCCTGGCCTCCCAAAGTGCTGGGATTACAGGTGTGAGTCACCACACCCAGCTGATAACACACTTTTATACGCACATTTTAAAGACTAAAATGACCACCTGTCATATCTGCCACCCACCTTAAGAACCAGAACCTGATCAAACCTCAGAAGCACCTGTGGGCCCAACCCCAAATTCCCTCTCTCCCTGGCCCTCAGAGATGGTGGCCAGTGTCCCGATTTGTGTTCATCTTTTCCTTGGTTTTATGATTTTTCCATATACGTTCATATCTCTAAACAATATACTGTGTGTTTTTTTTTTTTTTTTTTTTTTTTTTGAGACAGTTTTACTCTTGTTGCCCAGGCTGGGGTACAATCGCGTGATCTTGGCTCACTGCAACCTCTGTCTCCCGAGTTCACGCAATTCTCCTGCCTCAGCCTCCCGAGTAACTGGGATTACAGGCGTGCACCACTATGCCCAGCTAGTTTTTTGTATTTTTAGTAGAGACGGGGTTTCCATGTTGGTCAGGCTGGTCTCGAACTCCCGACCTCAGGTGATCCGCCCGCCTCGGCCTCCCAAAGTGTTGGGATTACAGGCGTGAGCCACCAGGCCCGGCCATAAACAGTATACTGTTTTGTTTTGCTTGTTTTTGAACTGCATCCTTTCCCTCGCTTTGCAGCAGCGTGTCTGTGATTCTCACCCACGTTGTAGCGCGCGGCTGTTGTTTATTTGGGTCATTATTGTGCCGCATGCCATGTACGTAAATAGAAATAAGCCACAGTTTATTTTCCCACAGTGGACATTCGGGTTGCTATTATAAACCCTGAAGGTGGGAACCTTCTTGTACATAGCACCTAGGATACACGTGCAAGACTTTCTCAAAGTGGACTTGCTGTGTCGTGGAATATGTACATACTTAATTTTACTAGATCATAAATTGTTTTCCCAAATGGATATGCCAGTTTATAGTCCTGCCAGCAGTGTTTTGAGATTTTTCTACTGTTCCATGTTCTCACCAACACTTTTGTATTGTTAGGATTAAAAAATCGGTTTTGCTCATCTGGCAAATATAAAAAAATATTGTGGTTTTCATGGGAATTTCCCTGATTAATGAAGTTGAGGACTGGATAATCGAATTACATCCACGCACATCAGAAATCTTGCCCAGTGTCAAGCTTTACTAATAATGTAAGAATGCGAGGAATGAAAAGGCACAAATGGGGCAGAGCAAGGCCCAGGGCATCTGCTCTTTCTGACTCACGCGGAAACCCGGGGCAGCAGTGAGCAACCCTGCGCACAGCGGGAAGCACCAAGGTTATGGCTTACCTGCATTGCAGACTCCAGTTGCACAGCTGGGTGACGTTCCGGAAAGCGTGCCTCATAATGCATCCATTCCAGACTGACTGACCAAATGCAGTTCTAAAATCAGAAACGTCCTGCAAAGAGCATTCTGTAGGGACTGAACGCCTAGCATTTGGTCCAGAAGTTCCCAGATTTTCTTGGTTCATGGTTCCCCTGGTGTCTTTGTTTTTTCACGTTTTCTCTGAGGCCGAAAGAAATACCCGAGCTCTGGTAATGAATTTCAAACACCTTGGTAAGTGTTTATGTCCTAACAGTTTAGTGGCAGTTTGAATAACAGTATCCATAAACTAAAACAAACAAACAAAAAAACAAACTTTTATTTCATTCTTAAATATTATTACTTAATGGGATGTGTACTCTCCTTTTTTTCATTTTTTTGAGACAGGGTCTCTCACCCTGTCACCCAGGCTTGAATGCAGTGGCACGGCCCAGGCTTGAGGACAGAGTGCAACGGCTCACTGCAGCTTTCATCTCCTGGGCTTGAGCGATACTCCTGCTTCAGCCTCTCGAGTTGTTTAGACTACAGGTGTGCCACCATGGCTGGTTAATTTTTAAATTTTTTGTAGATGGGGTCTCTCTCTGTTGCCCAGGTTGGCCAGCTATCCTCCCACCTCAGCCTCCCAAAATGCTGGGATTACAGGTGTGAACCACCTCACCAGGCCTATGTATGCACTCTTAAACCTTGGAATCAGATTAGACACCAGCCTCCCTAACTCATACCTTGTTCTCCGTTGATGTTAATGGTACTTTTTTGAGACGGAGCTTTGCTCTGTCACCCAGGCTGGAGTGCAGTGGCGCGATCTCGGCTCACTGCAACCTCCGCCTCCCGGGTTCAAGCAATTCTCCTGCCTCAGCCCCCTGAGTAGCGGGGATTACTGGTGCCCGCCACCACGCCTGGCTAATTTTTTTTGTATTTTTATTAGAGATGGGGGTCTCACCATGTTGGCCAGGCAGGTCTCAAACTCCTGACCTTGTGATCCACCCACCTTGGCCTCCCTAAGTGCTGGGATTACAGGTGTGAGCCACGGCGCCTGGCCTGATGTTAATGGTGCTTTTTATTATAACCACACCCCAAAACCCAGCTCTACAAAGATGCAGCTGTATTATTTGGTGAATACAGGTTGAGAATTGTTGTATCTTCCTGGGGGAACTTTTGTATCTACTTTTTGCCCTGCAGTTCATTTTGTGTGACTTTTGGCAACCACTGTTTTGGTTGGTATATATCTATTTTTATCTGTTCACTTTTTTTCTCCATCTTTGTAAGTTTTAGGAATTTTTTTTGGAACAGCATGCAGCTGGATTTTGTTTTCTACCCAGTCTTGGTATTAATACTACTTTTTTTTTTTTTTTTTTTTTTTAACCTAAAGGATTCTGGTTGATCTGAAAAATGAAGTTTGGTATCAAAAATGTCATGACCCTGTATGTAAAGCAGAAAACTTCAAATCTGACTGTGAGTTACTAATTTTTACATTTACCACAAAGTAAAAATTAGATAGCTATAATATGTAATAGTTTTGCTGTCTTTCTGATTCAGGTTTCCCATTGCCTGCTGAAGTATGTCTCCTGTTTCTTTTCAAAGAGGTAAGTACAGATTTTAGTCTTTCTCCTTACCAGGGAGTTACTGGTACAATAGTATACCTGAGCCATGAGTGTCCAAATAGCTTTGAAACCCATTTGGTACCTTATTTTCACTTATGACTGTATTGTAGGAATATGTTGTAGTGATTTTCCCGTTTCAGCACATACCTGATACACACGTTGTTTTTCACTGCTGCTTGAGGTGTACAATTTCATCAGTCCCAGACATTTAAGAAGTTTCCCGTATTTTGCTTTTCAAAGAACAAAATACCTATCTTTGTGTTTCTTTGAACATTTGTATCTGTAGGATGAATTTCTAGAAGTAGAATTGTGTTAAAGGGCATATTCAGTTTTAATTTTGGTAGGTATTACCAGATTGTCAAACCAACATTTTTCTCTTAGAGATTTTTATTTACCCAAATAATTAACATGCATTGTAGAATGAATTGAAAATACGTAAAATTAGGTTGGGCACGGTGGCTCAGGCCTGTAATCCCAGCACTTTAAGAGGCCGAGGCAGGCGGATCACTTGAGATCATGAGTTTGAGACCAGCCTGGCCAACATGGAGAAACCCCATCTCTACTAAAAATATAAAAATTAGCCAGGTGTGGTGGCCCATGCCTATAATCCCAGCTACTCAGGAGGCTGAGGCAGGAGAATCCCTTGAACCCGGTAAGTGGAGGTTGCAGTGAGCTGATATGCCACTACACTCCAGCCTGGCAGACAGAGCGAGACTGCCTCAAAAACAACAAAAAAATACGTAAAATTAGGAAATACACAAAAAGCAAAAGAGGAATCTTCCTCACTCATTTGACCAGAGATAAATTATACAAATGTTTTGGCATGTACCTTCGAGAATTTATGTATGTTCATTGTGATAGCACACATACTATTTGGTTTTTTTTTTTCTACTTGAAGTATCACAAATATTTTCAGTGGTACAAGTTGCTCTCCATGCAAAGTATAGGATATTAGACCTCCACAAATAATTTGAGAGCACCTATTACCTCACACTTTGCCAACAGTGCTTGTTTACCTCGAATCACTACTAATCTGGTAGGCAAAAATGCAGTACCTCAGTTGTTTTAATTTCCATTTCTTTAATGAACTTTTTTCAGATTCACTATTAGTATTTCTATAATGAAGTGTGTGTACCTGTCTTCTATCCATTTTTCTGTAACTTTTTTGCAATAACTTAAGTACTCTTTTTGACATATTTCTTTTACTTTTAGGTTTTAGTTTATGTTTTTGTTTTGTTTTGTTTTTTTTGGTCACATCTATCAGCTTTTTCCTTTGTAGTGTTATGGTTAGAATAAAGTTACCTGCTACAAGCAGAACAAGTGATTGGGTGTCTAGTCTAGAAAATTCAATCTGGTATCCACTCAAATTGTAACAACATGTCTCTAGAAAAAACTCCATCCGTTTGAAATGGTGGAAATTCCATTCTTGGTCTGCAAGAGCTGGACATAAAATAACTGATAGCCAAATTCTCTGGCAAAATACCAGGTTAAAATGTGTTTTGAAATAAGAGCAAAGTAAATTTAAAAAAATAAACTGTCTCCCAGAGGAGGAGGATTGTATCATCCTTGTTGGTCTGGATTGTGATTTAGATATTTGTGGTTGCAGTGGATTTTTAAGCTTTTTCCGCTTATCCAGTAACACATCAAAAATGCCAAGTTTAAAGTACCATTGGTGTACAGTATTACCACTTGGACATAACTTTTTAAAATAATAAAAGATATATAATGAACACCCACGTAGCTATCACTTGGTTTTCAGTTAACATTTTGCTTCGTGCTTCATCTGGTTTTTAAAAAAATATTTTAAACTAAATTACCAGTTGGTTTTATTTATACCTGCTTTTCTATTGCACTGATCATTTTATTTCATTGGTGACCTGATTTTAAATTTAATGTAAAGGTCTGACCTACAGAAATGTACAAGAATAAGGAACTCTGCTGTCTGTCCTTCATTGAGATTTGCCATTTGTTAACATTTGGCAACATTCGTTTTCTCCTTCTACTGTATATACATATGCATTCTTATTTTTGATGACTCAAACTGCAGACATCAAAACCCTTCATCTCCTAATATTTAAGCACATAGCTGAAGAACAAAACATTCTGTAGATTTTTTAATGAGAAGGGGGTATCATGTTGCCCGGGCTGGTCTCAAACTCCTGGCCTCAAGCAGTCGTCCTGTCTCAGCCTCCCAAGTAGCTGGGATTACAGGCACGTGCCACTGCACTGAATAAGGACATTCTTTACATAATTTTTTGAGAGGATCAACTAAACGTCTATACTGAAGACATTCTATGGTAAAATAATTGATACAATACTATTATGTAATATACAATCCAGTCATATTTTGGCAACTGTTTTTAATCTTTTTTCAATCCATGTTTATAATTTTCTAAATACTTTAAAATTTAAAGCATGGGTAATAAGTCCATTGTAAAGGTAGCAAATTTATCTTGATTTGTCTTCAGCTGGACTGTCCACTTGTTAAAAAATTAAATCTCCTCTCGCTCTTCCTCCATCGGGGAATATTGAAAAGTATGTGTCACAGCACTGCGGGTGATTTCAAATTTGGGGTTTCAAGTGTGTCTGAGCTTCGGTGCAGCAATGTTTGCATCAGTGCACTCATTCCCATGGTGAGCTATCAGACAGCATTCCTTCAGCATATTCACTTTAGTGTCTGTCACTTAATACCTTACTTCAACATAGAGTATATGGTTAAATCACATATCCTGAGTAAATATTTTCCTGTCCCACTCTCTCACCGTTCACCACTGAAATAAAGGAAGAAGAGTTGACAACAGATGAAGCAGATGAAACTAGGAGCAATGAAACCCAGAATACTCATAAACCATCACCTAGCAAGCTGTCAACAGGTGCATCTGCTGATGCTGTCTGGGATAATGGCATTGATGATGCTTATTTTTTAGAAGCTACTGAAGATGCTGAATTAGCTGAAGCTGCAGAGAACAGTCTTCTCAGTTATAACAATGAAGCAGATGAAATTCCCGATGAGCTAATTATACAAGTATTACAAGAGTAGCTAGTTCACTATGGACACTTCTGTCACCAGGCTGTAATTTGCCTGATGTCTGTGAGATTTGATAAATATATCACTCAACCTGATAAGTTTTATCACTTTGCTTTCCAATTTTTGTTTTTTGCTTCTATAAACCAATTTTATTAAAAATTACCTTTGTTGTACTTAAATAGAAATCACCTTAACTAATCAAAATTACGTTCACATCAACTTAATTTTATAAGTTTATTACAGCTCATATCTGGGGCTGATTAAGGTGTCAACATTTTCAAATTACTCAAGATATTAACCAGAAAAGATGATTATGGCCTCTAAAACTATTGGACAAACTGATGCTATTGAACATTGTTCACAGCCATTTAATTTGAATAACAAATTTTAGATTCTGGCAAGTAGGCCATAACTTCTTTGCAAAACAATTTGTTTATAAAAGTACAGTTTCAGAAGGTAACAGCATGAGACTAGTCTTCCTGTGGGCACATTTTAGTAGATTGCTCTTCTCATTCCTGGTCAAGGAGCTTCTCTAACTGATGGTTGATATTTCGCAGATGGCTTTCGGCTCCCAAAAGTGTTCTTGCTTTAAATAACAGGGCTGGAAGGCTGGATGAATCATACTGTTGAAAGAAAAAAACTTACATAATTAGCAATATCAAAAACTTATAACCTTGTCCTTACGTAAAACTTACATAATTAGCAATATCAAAAACTTATAACCTTGTCCTTACGTAGCCCAGTCTTATGACCAATGCAAATTTTGATTGAGCTTTCCATTAACTACTCCTCCTCTCATTTTTAACTAGGACCATTAAGACAATTGGTTTTAATCCATTTCCTTAGAACATAATTGATCACAAAGTTGCTAGGGAGCTGCTCTGTAAAGCTTGAACTGATCTTCTTATCCCAGAAGACCAGTTGATTCAAAGAACTGTATCATCTCTATTACTGAAGACAGGAAATGATGCCTGGGACACGTCAAGGCTTGGTTTTGGCAAGTCTGCTCGTGCTGTGTAGGGTCTGCTTGATATCATGTCTATTTTAAAACACAGAAAACTGTAAGATAGGTTTTACTTTTAACTAAAGAACTAATGGAATGAGGACACCAGATCCATAAAAGTTCCTAAGAAAAAAAAAAAAAAACCCCAAATCTATCATCTCAAGAAATTATTGGGAGATTCAATTAAACGTCTCAAAGGTTGCCAATCCAAATGTTCTTAATGATTAAAGTTAAAATGAGAACACAAACCCAACATAAAATAAAACACAACATCCAACTTATGATTTTGAAATAATTAACATTTTGAGACGGAGTCTCACTCTGTCAGCAGGCTGGAGTACAGTGGCGTGATCTTGGCTCACTGCAATCTCCGCCTCCTGGGTTCAAGCAATTCTCTGCCTCAGCCTCCCGGGTAGCTGGAATTACAGGCGCCGCCACCACGCCCGGCTTTTTTTTTTTTTTTTTTAATGTTTTAGTAGAGACGAGGTTTCACCATGTTGGCCAGGCTGGTCTTGAACTCCTGACCTTGTGATCCACCCGCCTCGGCCTCCCAAAGTGCTGGGATTACAGGTGTGAGCCACCATGCCCAGCCCCGATTTTGAAATAATTAACAAAGTCAAAATTCCAATTGCAAATTGTATCTAAGGGTGCATGATTAAATTCCCCTTACAGAATTGTATCATACTTTGATAGTTTGCTGTTTAATATCATGTTTTCAAGATGACAGCAGAAAAGCTGTCATGCTGTGACTACCACACATGATAATGAAATTTTATACAAATATTTGACAAACTAATGTGTTCAAGCTCCCATGGGCACCTGCTCTAGGGAGGGATAAAGGGGAAGAAGTCACATTTGTCACTAAATGTTTAGAGTAAGACATATGCCCAAATATCTACACTCAATGAGGCAAAAGTGACAGTTACTACAAGAGGAGTGCAAGAAAGCACTGAGGTCATGCCAAGAACAGGATGCTCATGCAGTGGTGGTTTCCAGACAAGGCAGAGACACTAAACCTCGCTTTTAACCAAAGTATTATGTTCAAGCCGAATCAATGCTACAGGTAACTTCCCCAAATTTAGTAACCAAATTCCAAATCATAAGCTTTGGACTAGTTAGGTAATTAAAAAAAATACCTTTAAAAGCATTCTATTTCCAGATCTCTAATATATAAACAAATCTTAGGCTCAGGAAAATTAACTTAGATCAGTGTCAAAACCTTAACATTGAATTTAGAAGTGAAGAATACAAATCTCATCATAAAATATGTATACATTACATATAATTACACATATTTTATATAAAATTATATTAGGGTATACAAATTTTCCTAGAACTTAAACATTTCTATTAATCTGAGGCAGATGGCATAACAGTAGCAAAGTCTGCAGTAAAAATCCAGAAGCAACTACAAAATGTATTAAAACAATAAATATGTTTTCCCATTATATTCCCTTTTAATGTTTCTTAACTTTTTTTTTTTTTTTTTTGAGACAAGGTCTTGCTCTGTCACCCAGGCTGGAGTGCAGTGGTGCGATCACAGCTCAGTGCAGCCTGGACCTCCAGGGCTCAAGTGATCTTCTCACCTCAGCCTCCTGAGTAACTGGGACTACAGGCACGCACCACCACACCTGGCTAGTTTTTGTATTTTAGTAGAGATAGGGTTTCACCATATCGCCCAAGGCTGGTCTTGAACTCCTGGGCTCAAGGGATCTACCTGCCTCAGCCTCCCAAAGTGCTATGATTACAAGTGAGAGCCATCACACCCAGCCTGTTTCTTAGCTTCTAAAATCATACCTACCACTTATATGGGAAAATAGCTTGTTTTTCAAATGTAAAAGATGCTGTGAACATGGGCTAGACAAAACAGAAAAGGTTGGTCTTTCAAACATGGCTGAGTGGTCTTTTATGAATGGAAATTATAATATAGCAGAGTGTGATTTTTCAATTGAGATTTATACACAGAATATAAACTTCCCTTGATGAAATTCAGCTGTCCGAGTGAAAATATCTTACACGAATCAGCAATTCTGGACATTACTCCTCCAGCCTTCATTAAGTAGCTAAGAAAAGTGCTGATATAATGAAGTTTCACTGGCTTATAGCGATACTATTTTAAGTGGACTCTAATTCTGTCTCTGCATTTGTCTTTCCCCAAAGCTTCTGATACTCTAGCATGAAAATGCCCTCCCACAATCATCTTCTGAAGCATGGTAAAAAGTAAAATTGGAGTTACCGTTTCCTTTATGTTTGGTTCTTTTGCTTGAATATCTGAATAATCTTGATAAAGCTGTTTTAAATTAGATAAGAAATATGCTGCATTCCTAAGGGAAGACTTTCTCTCTTTAAGTTCATCATATTTTGTTTGTAGTTGTTTCAGCTGTGGCTCTAACCTAAAACAAAAATAAGTGACATATAATAAAATGTACCAGCCTATTGTGTGTGAAAATGAGGTTGTAAGTACACTGAGTGAGTGTGAAGAACCGGGGTTGGCCAACTAGATGACTTGCTTTGGCTCTGAAACTATGAATGTGTAAAAGATTCTGGGTTTCAGTTTAAAATGTAGGAAAAAAAAATCTCTGAAATACAATGCACAATGAATAATTAGCAGTGACATTCACAGAAGAATATTCCTTATAAATGTTGAAATTCATCAAGCCATTCAAGTCTTGGTAACTACTGGATCAAATGTATGTTTGACTAACATTCAGAGGCTCGTGCCAGAGGAGCCAGGCACTACAGTCTAACACAGAAACCACGGACCAAAAGCTTTCCCAGTGCTCCTTCCTCTTATCAAATCTTGTCCACTTTCCAAAGTCTAATAAAACCAGTGGAAGACGTTCAGTGCCTGGATGAAAACATGGGACGTTGGGCAAATTTTTTCATCTCTCAAGGGCTGAGTTTCTTCACCTATAAAATAAAAAGGTATAACTTGGGTTTTATGGACCAACAAAAAAATGAGGGGCAAAGGCGGCAAATTTTGTATTTTGCCAAATAAAGATTTAAAACACAACTATTCTCTAATATAATTTCATAAAAACATCTTTTTTTTTTGAGACGGAGTCTTGCTCTGTCACCCAGGCTGGAGTGCAGTGGCATGATCTCAGCTTACTGCAACCTCCGCCTCCTGGGTTCAAGCGATTCCCCTGCCTCAGCCTCCTGAGTAGCTGGGATTACAGGCACCCACTACCACGCCTGGCTAATTTTTGTATTTTTAGTAGAGATGGGGTTTCAACATGTTGGCCAGGCTGGTCTCAAACTCCTGACCTCACTGATCCACCCTCCTCAGCCTCCCAAAGTGCTGGGATTACTGGCATGAGTCACGAAAAGTCTTCCTTAACAATTCTTTACATTGAACAAATGCAGCGCTGGGGAAAACTCACTACTGAGCTGGCAGTCGTGGTCAGGAGTGCTGGATTTGGAGTCAGTCAGCTGACAGTGAATCCTGGCTCCCCCACTACCTAGGGCTGCGCCCGTGGGCAAGTTACCTCCCTGTGCCTTAAGTTTTCATATGGCAAGTTAAAATAATGATATACCATAGTTTTTCTTATTACACCTTTTAAAAATACACTTCTCAACTTCTAAATTTATATCTAGAAAAGAAACAAAAGCCTGTGCTTTAGGTTTTCATATAGCAAGTTAAAATAATGATATACCATAGTTTTTCTTATTATGCCTTTTCAAAATATACTTCTCAACTTCTAAATTTATATCTGGAAAAGAAACAAAAGTCAGTCTTTAAAATATGTCTCAGGCTGGGTGCGGTGGCTCACGCCTGTAATCCCAGCACTTTGGGAGGCCGAGGCGGGCAGATCACAAGGTCAGGAGATCCAGACCATCCTGGCTAACACAGTGAAACCCCGTCTCTACTAAAAATACAAAAAAGAAATTAGCTGGGTGTGGTGGCGGGCGCCTGTAGTCCCAGCTACTTGAGAGGCTGAAGCAGGAGAATGGTGTGAACCTGGGAGGCAGAGCTTGTGGTGAGGTGAGATCGCACCATGAACTCCAGCCTGGGCGAGAGTGAGACTCTGGATCAAAAAAAAAAAACACAAAAACTCATCTCAGTAGTCTCACACTGAAGACAAGTGTAACCAGGCACGGCCTGACTATAGCTATAACCACTTGTCTCATAGGACTGTGATGATGAGTTAGCATAGAAAGCGTTTAGGAAAGTGCCCTGCCACATAGGAAGCTTGTAAATGTTAGCTTTCCTTATTATATTTGCCTTTGGTTTTCTTATTTTGGCCTCGGTCAATGAAAACCTTACCATAGGCCAGCACCTGTCCAGAGACTCGATTTAGAAACCAACAGATTAGACAACTGCTTTCTCCCCCTTAAACTCCTGCGGCAGGCTCTCTTTTCTTTTTTTTTTTTTTTTTTGAGACACAGTTTCACTCTGTCACCCAGGCTGGAGTGCACGGCAGGATCTTGGTTCCCTGCAACTTTCGCCTCCCAGGTTGCAGTGATTCCCGTGCTTCAACCTCCCCAGTAGCTCGGATTACAGGTGTGCGCCACCACACCCGGCTAATTTTTGTATTTTTGAGATGGGGTTTCACTATGTTGGCCAAGCTGGTCTTGAACTCCTGACCTCAAGTGATCCGCCCACCTTGACCTCCCAAAGTGCTGGGATTACAGGCGTGAGCCACTGTGCCTGACCTAGCAGGCTCTTTTTAAAAACTTAGTTTTGAATGAGTTTTTAAAAGCTTCAACTTTTAATTATACACATTATTTTCTGATAATATCACTTTCTTTCTCAAGCTATTTTTAAGCTCAGGAACAGACAGCACATCTAGCACTGTTTTATTACCAAGCCTCTAGCTTTCATGACAGCCATGGCCTCAAAACATACTTGCGGGCTGCCACCTGATGTGCGCTCCAGTCTTCCTAACCAGAAATTGGGGGCAGCCCTGGCCTGCAGGGCCTGGTAAGTTCACCTGGCCCACACTTGGGAGTGGATTCACATGCATGCCACTCTAAGGCATACCCTTCGACAATAACAACATAACAACTGTCAACACTTACACAGCACTTATTGCGTGCGCCTGTCCCTGTCGCGCACTTTCTATATATGTACTCATCTAATTTCCACAGCACTCTACATGTGAGCAAAAGTAACGAAAGACAGAGGCAGAATTTGAGAATACCGAAGTCTAGGTATGATGATGATTATGCCTATATACAAAAGAGGCAACTGAGACACTGGGACATCAAATAACTTGGTCAAGGCTGCGCAGCCAGTAAGTGGCAGAGCTTGGGTTCGACCCAAGCAGTTCAAGCAGTTCAATGCGTAGATTCTAGAATTCAACCCAGGCAGCTGAATTCTGGAATCTAGGCATTATATCTCTTAAGGCCAGAGCTGAGAAATCTGTGGAGATAGATCAATGTGGAATTCTCCTTTGCCAAAAGGTGGGGCAACTAGGCAACATACCCTGCCTTCACTGAGTATTGGAGCTTGAAGATAACCTGGGCTTTAATACAACACAGCAGCAAGTGTCACTCCCCTAAATGACACATCATAATTACATCCTTTTAGGTAAGTGCTCAAACAGGATTTGATAGTATCTTACCGAAGCAGTTCATCCTGGACTTCAATCATACGCTGCCTTTTCTTTTCGATATCTGAAATCATCTAAGTAACACAATCATTTGTGTTAAAATTAATTTGTAACTGTTTGAGCACTGCCACATATGCTGCCAGGTAATGAAGTGCAGTGGAAAACAAGACAGACCCAATTCTTACCATCACAGACTTTGGTCTAATGGGGAAGACAGACATTACACAGAAACAATAGGTATTTACAACCTATGATATGTGCTATAAAGGAAAAGAAGAGAGAACTCTGGAAAAGAAAAGCAGGGGTATCTACTTTAGAATGACCAGAAGAGAGGAGGAGGAAAGCAGGGGCCAGGTCTTTACTGGACCCTGTGGCCTGTAAAGTGAGGAGATTTTATCTAGGCGCACTAGGAAACTATCAAAGCAGGGGAGTGGTGTGATTCACTCTGTATTTTAAAAGGAACATTTCAATATATTTTATTATCTTAGTCATCGAGTCACTTTTAGTGACTACCTAACACTCCACTGTTAGACATTCATAATGTTCCCATTCGGTAATAAGCAATGCAGAAATGACCAATAAAAGATTAAAACTGAAAGAAAAACAAAAACATCCCAGAGCTTGCAATCACTGGAAGGAAAATGTATGTATTTCAAGTCTAGTTCTATTTTAAATGCAGAGGTGGACTTCCACTCCTGGATTCACCTCTGACGCTCAGAGGCCATTTGGTCCAACCGTTTCCAGGTAAGTAAAGGAGACTCTCGTGTTGGCTGGCTTGTCGCCCGCTGCAGACCCAGTGCTGTAGTTTATAGGTGGTATAGCAATGAAGCAGCAGAGCCAGGACTAGACATGAGGTCTCCTGACCCTTAACCCAGTATTCTTCCCAGGCTGTCCTACCTGGGGCAGTTCTTTATTCTAAAAGGTTGTGCTTTTCGACGTCCGCAAAAGCAATAAATATATATTAATATTTATCCATATAAGTGGTCATTTTGGACTTGGTAGTCTTTTAAAAGCTAAATTTGTGACATTAATAAAAGGCTTAAATTTCTGTCTTTAATTATAAAAACAATTATTTTGACACTTGTGCAGCCTTAGGAAACAAAAGTGACTAGGATCTCCATTCCTTACCTTGCATTAATAATACCAACCATATCAACCACGACATCAACCAAATAAAAGCCTGACAA
Source organism: Piliocolobus tephrosceles (assembly GCF_002776525.5). Taxonomy (NCBI): domain Eukaryota; kingdom Metazoa; phylum Chordata; class Mammalia; order Primates; family Cercopithecidae; genus Piliocolobus; species Piliocolobus tephrosceles. Next base: position 5,106,911 of record NC_045436.1, on the reverse strand, counting down.
GATTATGAAATCTACTCACACTCTAAAGGCTGTAAACCCAGAGTCAAGTCTTTACATAACTCTACATGCTAGTATTGACTCTATGACTCTGATCACATACATAATTTACCTTAGCATTCTTCCTTTTCACATTTTTCAACATCTGGCTTTCTTTAAGCTACACAAAACAAAAAATACATATGTACATTATTTTCCAAAAGTAAATGTTAGTTTCACATGTATCACATTCAGTTTAAAAACAGTTATGTGGAATATGAATGGTTCTAATGAGTTCATTACCATACTGCCAACAAATGCAAGCTTTTCTAAGACAACAATATGCTGCTTCAGGATTAGTGAAAAAAACCTTAGACCAACAAATTCATGTCAGTGAGCTTACCAATTTGACGAATTGTTCTTTAGCATTAACGTAAAATTCGTCGATGGCTGCCCTACAAACTCTAGATTCTGTTCTTTTTCTGTAGAGGAATTAAAAAAAAAAGTCTAAGTACCATGATGGATTTTGAAAGGTGTTTCATTTGCTTAGCATATAAACAAACATGTACATACAATTTGGCATATACTTTTTTTATTTTAAAAATATCTTTAATCTCATTTTTTAATAATTTCAATTTTTTAGATTAAGGGATTTGTTATATGGGCATACTGCATGACACTGAAGTCTGGGGTACAACTGACCCCATCACTCAGGTAGCGAGCATGATACCCAACAGGTTGTTTTACAGTCCTTGAATCCCTATTCCCTCTAGGAATCCCCAGGATCTACTGCTGCCATCTTTATGTCCATGTGTACCCAATGTTTAGCTCCCGCTTATAAGCAAGAACACACAGTATTTGGTTTTCCGTTCCTGCAATAATTCACTTGGGTAATGACGTCCAGCTACATCCATATTGCTACAAAGGACATGATTTCGTTCTTTTTTATAGCTGTGCAGTATTCCATGGTCTACATATACCATATTTTCTTTATCCAACCCACAGTTGATAGGCACTAGGTTGATTCCGTCTTTGCTATCATGGATAGTGCTGTGATGAACATATGAGAGCACCATTTTAACTAAGATGGCAATGTTCAGCCTGAAAAAAATACTGGAAACACGTATCAGCAAAAGAAAAAGAACAAATACATTTTTCCATAAGCCCTCTGGTAGGGGGTCATCTTAATTCCCTGATACTAAACAACCTCACAGGTAATACCAAGTGAGGTAGAAATGCTTATGGCTAATCCCAGTCTTTTCCTACTACCTGATAGACCCAGCAGACTTTATTCCCTCCCTCTTTGCCTGTTAGCAAAAGGAGGAGCAACTGTGTAACACATTTGGACTAGCCAAAAAGTAACAAATCAGGTGTTAGTTCTTCAGAAACTATAAAACTGACTAAAAGAAACTGCCTCAGGTCTCTGTCGCTGGGAGAAGAGATCTGGTGGCCAGTCTCTGATTCTTCTGGCTTGGCTCACTCACCCATTAAGATGGCTATTATTTTAAAAAACAGAAAACAACAAGTGTTGGTGAGAAAGTACAGAAATAGGAACCCCTGTGTTGCTGGTGGAAATGTAAAACGATATAGTCACTGTGGAAAACAGTATTGGCAGTTCCAAAAAAAAACAAAAAATAAAATAAAATAAATTAATTAAACATAGAATTACCACATGATTCAGCAATTCCTCTTCTAGGTATATACACAAAAGAATTGAAAGCATGGACTTGAATATCAATTGTACATCAATGTGTGTAGCAGCATTATTCACAATAGCCAAAAGGTGGGAACAACTCAAGTGTCCACTGATAGATGAGTGGAAAAAGAAAATGTGTTAAAATCATGACCATATAACAATGTCTCAGTCAACAATGGATGGCACATACAATGGTAGACCCATAAGACAACAATGGAGCTAAAAATATCTTATCACCTAGTGACACTGTTGCCATCAAAATGTCATAGCACAATGCATTATTCACATACTTGCCGCGATGCTGGTGTAAACAAACCTATAGTGTTGCCTAGTTGTGTATATAGTTAGGTATATTACACAATACTTGATAATAAATTACTAAGTGCCCCAAACAGACACATTTTTTATCTTTCATTTATTTTTTTTGAGATAAGGTCTCACTCTGTCACCCAAGTTGGACCGAGTAGTGTGATCATGGCTCACTGCAGCCTCAAACTCCTCGACTCCAGTGATCCTCCTGCCTCAGCCTCCCGTGTAGCTGGGATTACAGGCATATGCCACCATGCCTGCCTAATTTTTAACTTTTTTGTAGAAAATGGGTCTCATTATGTTGCCCAGGCTCATTTTTTATCTTTTATACCACATTTTTACTGTACCTTTTCTATGTTTAGATACACAATTTACCATCGTGATACAATTACCTACAGTATTCAATACAGTAACATAGTATTGAATGAACTTGCTGTCCAAGTGTGTATCCTGGGAGGAACGGGCAACACATCATATAGCCACGGCATGTACTAGGCTACACCATCTAAGTTGGTCTAAGTACACTCTACGTTAACACAATGACAAAACTGCCTCAAGATGCAGTTCTCAGAACACATCCCTGCTGTTAAGTGACATGAATGGGTATTCATATGACTGAATATGATTCCACCTTAAAAAGTAAATTCTGACACATGCTATGACATGGGTGAGCCTTGAGGGCATCATGCTGAGTGAAATAAGACAGTCACAAAAGGACAAATATTGTATGATTCCACTCATATGAGATACCCAGAGCAGTTAGATTTACAGAGACAAAGTAGAATAGTGATTGCTGGGGGAGGGAGGAATGAGGAGTCATTGCTCAAATGGGTACAAAGCCACCGTTTCATAAGGCTTTAGTTCCAGAGATGGGTTGCTTAACAAGGTGCACACAGTTAACACACAATAAAAAGAAAATATTTCTACACTTCACACCTATCACAATGGCTAAAATAAAAATTAGTGAGAACACCAAACGCTGGCAAGGATGCAGAGAATCTGGATCATACACCGTGGAAAACAGTCTCAGTCCCTTACAAAACTAAACATGCAATTACCATATAACCCAACAACTGCACTCTTGAGCATTTATCCCAGAGAAATGGAAGCTCAGGTTCAAACAAAAAAATGTATACAAATGTTCACAGCACTGTGTGTGTAACAGCCCAAAACTGGAAACAACCCAAATTCCTTCAATGGGTGAATGTCAAACCATGGTGTATCCATACCATGGAATGCTACCTAGCAATGCAGTGGAATGGAATCATACAACAGCTTGGATGAATCTCCAAGGCATTATGCTGAGTGGAAAAAAGCCAATCCCAAAAGGTTGCACACTATAGAGTTTCATTTATATAACATTCTTGAAATGATGAAATGACAGAAATGGAGAACAGATTAGTGGTTTCCAGGGCTTGGGGCTGTGGGTGTAGCTATAAAAGGGCAACATGAGGACAGAGGGGGCATGAGAACACAAGAATTCTGGCGGTGATGCAATACACAAACCTATACATATGATAAAATCCCTATATTATTCCTCACAACCGCACATGATTCTACAATTATCTCAAAAGAAGACATTTAATTAAAAAAAAAAATAAAGTTGTAACTTGTTATTACACATTGAACTAAACAAAAACATTCATGAATAATGAGGTATTTCTATACATGCATGTTCATAGCAACATTATTCACAACAGCCAACAGGTGGAAGCAACCCAAGGGTCCACTGATGAATGAATGGAGAAACAGTGAATGGAGGAATGGTCATCTGCGTACACAAACACAGCCTTAACAAAGAAGGAAATTCTGATGCCTGCCATCACACAGATGAGCCTTGAGGACATGCTAAGTGAAATAAGTCAGTCACAAAAAGACAAATACTGGATGGTTCCATTTATGTGAAGTATTCGAAGTAGTCAAATTCACAGAAAGTAGAAGGGTGGTTGCCAAGCACTACAGATGGGGTGAAGAATAGAACATTGTGATTTAATGGGTACAGAATGTCAGCTGTGCAAGATAAAGAAGTTCTGGAGACTGGTAGCACAGCATGAATATACTTAACACTACTGACCTGTGCACTAAAAACACTTAATGGCAAATTTTATGTTATGTGTATTTTAGAACAATTAAAAATTTACATAAGTCCCACTTAAAAAAAAAAAAGAATTTCTAACGTAATATAAACATCAAATCATTATTTTCAGATGTTAGAATATTTTAAAAATATAGCCAGTCATCATGGCATATGCCTGTAATCTCAACTACTCTGGAGGCTGAGGTGGGAGGATCCCCTAAACCCAGGAGTTGGAGACCAGCCTGGGCAACACAGTGAGACCCCATCTAAAGAAAGTTTTGTGTTTTTTTAAAAAAATAAGAAAAGCTGGTCAGGCCTTTCCACATATGGCTTGTAATGACAAATCGATGGATTCTTTCAACCACAAAGGTGATGGTCTACACAAGACAGCTCTTCCAAATTCTAGCAACTTAAACATCTGGCAAAATTCAATTAATTGAATCAGCTATAGAATATTCTCAGCGTTTGTAATGTTGCATTTCATGGCATGCTTCCCTACTTACACATAAACTGCTTATAACAGTGAAGCTGGCCGGGCGCGGTGGCTCAAGCCTGTAATCCCAGCACTTTGGGAGGCCGAGACGGGTGGATCACGAGGTCAGGAGATCGAGACCATCCTGGTTAACACGATGAAACCCTGTCTCTACTAAAAAATACAAAAAGCTAGCAGGGCGAGGTGGCGGGCGCCTGTAGTCCCAGCTACTCGGGAGGCTGAGGCAGGAGAATGGCGTAAACCCGGAGGCGGAGCTTGCAGTGAGCTGAGATCCGGCCACTGCACTCCAGCCCGGGCGACAGAGCGAGACTCCGTCTCAAAAAAAAAAAAAAACAGTGAAGCTATTCAGGTTTGAGTGCTAGGTACAGGATATTAAAAACAGACCCTTAAATAGTTGTTGACTTAATTTTGAAAGAGTGAAGTGTTGCACATGGCTGAGAACACCACATTGTTAAGGAAACAAAATGAGATCAGTGATTCACCAGAATTCTTATTTGGTATGACAAAAATACAAGGTTATACTGCAATGTTATATAAGTCTAAGAAAAATACTATGCCTCTTCTAAATCACTCCTTATATCAAGAACTTACTACTCACTGCAGCAACTCAGACCTCTGTCCCTGTGTCCTTACTACCCACTGGGTAGTAAGTTCTTGACATAAGAAATGATTTAGAAGGGGACAATGCCATTTTCCCTAAAACATCAGAAATCTATAATAAGCTTCCTATAAGAGATTTGTGAATAGGAAAAGGATAACACAAGCAAGATGGTCTTGGGTGTGTTAACTGTGCTAGTTTTAACAGGAAACTGGCTCTGGAATATACAGAAGAGTAGAACAGGTACTTCCCACAATGACAATGATGAATTGGCATGACAGGCTGGCTCCTTTCCCCAAGCTCACCCAGAACTACAGAGGGAATACCACAGAGAAAATGGAGAAAGCTGTGAAAACCCTGAGGGGGAGGTCATGTAGAGAGGATGACTGCTGTGAGGAGTGGCGCTGTGGCCAGGGCAGGAATAGACAGCTGCGGGAAACTGACTCCTGCCTCTTCCCATCACCGATCTCATCAACAGTGTGCCTGCTCCACCCCCGCTCCCCTGTCCCCTGCAGCAACTCAGACCTCGGTCCCTGTGTCCTCATCAAGACTGAAACTGGGGTTGGACTTGTGGGGCCTAGAGAAAAACATGGGAGGCTGACTGGCTTTGGGCAGCTGTTTCCTCACCCTTCCCCAGTCAAACCCCCACGCTGGAGAGGGATGACCCACAGTCCATCTTTTCTTCCTGCTGCTCCTCTCTGGAGGGCGAGGAGTGAAGTACTGACCTGACAGGCTGTTTTGTGAGATGAGTAGCTGAGGCTGCCCGCCCTAGGGCTTACCCCACCCCCTGCACTCACAGGCACTAACAGAGACTGGAGTTTGGCCTTCTTCTATACATCCTGTCTGACAGAAGGGGACAGGCCCAGGAGAAAATAAGCTCAGAGGCTGGAATAACAAGATGCTGGAGGAACCCAACCATTTCAAAAGGAAAACACATATTATATCCGAAACCTTACCAGAAGCAAGTATTTTAGAATAGCTGATCCAATAATTTGAAATTAGCCCAACAGATATTCTGAGGAAGATATTAGCAGCATAAAACACGAATACAAGACACAAAAAAAGCAGCAGAAATAGCTGGACATGATGGCTCACACCTGTAATCCCAGCACTTTGGGAGGCAACAGTGGGTGGATCACTTGAGGTCAGGAGTTAGAGACCAGACTGGCCAACATGGTGAAACCCCGTCTCTACTAAAAATACAAAAATTAGCTGGGTGTGGTGGTGGGTGCCTGTAATCCCAGCCACTTGGGAGGTTGAGGCAGGTGAATCGCTTGAACCTGGGAGGTGGAGGTTGCAGGGACTGAGACTGCGCCATGGCACTCTAGCCTGGGTGACAGAGTGAGACTCCATCTCAAAAAAAAAAAAAAAAAAAAAACCAAAAAACAGAAAACAAGAAACAAATATAATAGAGAACTCAACAGATGGGACAAATGGCAGACTGGATATTTCTAAGAATAAATTAGAAAATCTAATTTCTTAGATTAAGGAAATCTCCCAGTGAATGAAGCAAAGGATAATAAGATAACAGAAAAGAAAATTAGGATAAAAATATTTTAAATTCTTAGAATTTAAAAAAGTAATTTGTTCAGTAGCAATAGATTAAAAAAAAAATTTAAAAACCTTGGAATGAAAAGGTCAGGCTCAATATAGTGAAATTTAAGAATATCAAACAAAATAACAGTTTAGAGAGCTAAACAACAGATCACATTCAAAGAAAAAAGAATTAGATAGACATCAAATTTTCCAAAAGCAACACTCGATGTAAAAGAATATAAAGTTTCCAAAGTATTTAAGAAAATAATTTAGAACATAAAATATTATATCCAGCTAAGCTGTCATTCAAATTCAAGGGTATAATAAAAATAATCAGAAGGTTTAGAAGTTTTGCAACATAAAGAGCCACACTGTGGTGTTGGATGAAATATTTAGATAAGAGAAAATACTTATCTACAGGATATTGCAAGAAAATATCTGAGATAAAAGTGATCAAACACCTAAGTAAATTTTGTTATTGTCTTAAAAACAGAGACAAACACACACAACAGAAGGGAAAATTCTATCTACCTTAATTTAGAATTAAAGGTGGTGAGTTATAAATACAATTTTATTAAGTTAAAAAAAATTCAGAACATCAAAAAGTAGAATAAAAGTTAAAGAAGTAACAATATATTAACATAGTGTTCAAGATGTATCAATAATTACAATAAATGTTAATGGACTAAACTCAAGAGTTGAAATTAAAAGACTGATACACTGGATTTAAAAAGACTAATAAAGAAATTAAAATTTAAGGTAGCAAAAAGGTTGGAAGTAAAAGAAATTAAAAAGAATGTAAAATCTGGCCGGGTGCAGTGGCTCACATCTATAATCCCAGCACTCTGAGAGGCCGAAGTGGGCAGATCATGACGTCAGGAGATCGAGACCATCCTAGCCAACATGGTGAAACCCTGTCTCTACTAAAAATGCAAAAATTAGCTAGGCATGTTGGCACACACCTATAGTCCCAGCTACTTGGGAGGCTGAGGCAGGAGAATTGCTTGAACCTGGGAGGTGGAGGTTGCAGTGAGCTGAGATCTAGCCACTGTACTCCAGCCTGAGGACAGATCGAGACTCCATCTCAAAAAAAAAAAATTGTGGCAAACGCTAGCAAAAGAAAACTATGATGCATATTAGTATCAGGTAAAATAAATCTTAAGACAAAGTATGTTTAGGAATAGAGTGCGTGACCAACTAAAATGTTGAATCTGCAAGACAGAGCAATTTTACACACGATTTTCCTAATAGTCTCTAAACATATACAGCACAAATGAATAGAAGTACCAAGAAATACTGAACACAGATCCAATAATTAGAGTCTATCTAGATCCAATGATTTGAAATTCCACACAGATCATGTACCAGGTCACGAAGAAAGCCTCAAAATTAAAAAAAAAAAAAAAGTATCACCAGACCATGATCTTTGACCACAACATATTTAAGATAGAAGGTTAATACACAAATATAAATTTAAAAGTCTACATATTTGGGACATTTAAAAACATATGAATTCTTCAAAGAATTAAACAATTATAATAAATGTAAAAATACCTAAAACAATGACAATGAAAATAGTACATAGCAAAAACTGTATGATGAGCAAAAACAGTGCTTCAAGGGAAATTTATCAGGTAAAAATACCACATCATCAAAAGACTTACTTATGGGGGGGCGGAGCAAGATGGCCGAATAGGAACAGCTTCAGTCTCCATCTCCCAGCGCCAGCGACACAGAAGACCGGTGATTTCTGCATTTTCAACTGAGGTACTGGGGTCATCTCACTCGGGAGTGCCGGACAATCGGTGCTGGTCAGCTGCTGCAGCCCGACCAGCGAGAGCTGAAGCAGGGCGAGGCATCGCCTCACCTGGGAAGCGCGAGGGGGAAGGGAGTCCCTTTTCCTAGCCAGGGGAACTGAGACACACAACACCTGGAAAATCGGGTAACTCCCACCCCAATACTGCGCTGTAACACCGGCACACCGGAGATTGTATCCCACACCTGGCCGGGAGGGTCCCATGCCCACGGAGCCTCTCTCCTTGCTAACACAGCAGTCTGCGGCAATCTAACCGCAAGGCAGCAGTGAGGCTGGGGGAGGGGCGCCCGCCATCGCTGAGGCTTAAGTAGGTAAATAAAGCCGCTGGGAAGCTCGAACTGGGTGGAGCTCACAGCAGCTCAAGGAAACCTGCCTGTCTCTGTAGACTGCGCCTCTGGGGACAGGGCTCGGCTAAAGGAGCAGAAGCCTGTGAAACGCGAACGACTCTGTCTGACAGCTTTGAAGACAGCAGTGGATCTCCCAACACGGAGGTTGAGATCTGAGAAGGGGCAGTCTGCCTGCTCAAGTGGGTCACTGACCCCTGAGTAGCCTAACTGGGAGACATCCCCCACTAGGGGCAGTCTGACACCCCACACCTCACAGGGTGGAGTACACCCCTGAGAGGAAGGTTCCAAAGCAAGAATCAGACAGGTGCACTCGCTGTTCAGCAATATTCTATCTTCTGCAACCTCTGCTGCTGATACCCAGGCAAACAGGGTCTGGAGTGGACCTCAAGCAATCTCCAACAGACCTATAGCTGAGGGTCCTGACAGTCAGAAGGAAAACTATCAAACAGGAAGGACACCTATATCAAAACCCCATCAGTACGTCACCATCATCAAAGACCAGTGACAGATAAAACCACAAAGATGGGGAAAAAGCAGGGCAGAAAAGCTGGAAATTCAAAAAATAAGAGCGCATCTCCTCCTGCAAAGGAGCACAGCCCATCGCCAGCAACGGATCAAAGCTGGTCAGAGAATGATTTTGATGAGATGAGAGAAGAAGGCTTCAGTCCATCAAACCTCTCAGAGCTAAAGGAGGAATTACGTACCCAGCGCAAAGAAACTAAAAATCTTGAAAAAAGAGTGGAAAAATTGACAGCTAGACTAATTAATGCAGAGAAGGTCATAAACGAAATGACAGAGATGAAAACCATGACACGAGAAATACGGGACAAATGCACAAGCTTCAGTAACCGACTCGATCAACTGGAAGAAAGAGTATCAGCAATGGAGGATCAAATGAATGAAATAAAGCGAGAAGAGAAACCAAAAGAAAAAAGAAGAAAAAGAAATGAACAAAGCCTGCAAGAAGTATGGGATTATGTAAAAAGACCAAATCTACGTCTGATTGGGGTGCCTGAAAGTGAGGGGGAAAATGGAACCAAATTGGAAAACACTCTACAGGATATCATCCAGGAGAACTTCCCCAACCTAGCAGGGCAGGCCAACATTCAAATTCAGGAAATACAGAGAATGCCACAAAGATACTCCTCCAGAAGAGCAACTCCAAGACACATAATTGCCAGATTCACCAAAGTTGAAATGAAGGAAAAAATCTTAAGGGCAGCCAGAGAGAAAGGTCGGGTTACCCACAAAGGGAAGCCCATCAGACTGACAGCAGATCTCTCAGCAGTAACTCTACAAGCCAGAAGAGAGTGGGGGCCAATATTCAACGTTCTTAAAGAAAAGAATTTTAAACCCAGAATTTCATATCCAGCCAAACTAAGTTTCATCAGTGAAGGAGAAATAAAATTCTTTACAGATAAGCAAATGCTTAGAGATTTTGTCACCACCAGGCCTGCCTTACAAGAGACCCTGAAGGAAGCCCTAAACATGGAAAGGAACAACCGGTACCAGCCATTGCAAAAACATGCCAAAATGTAAAGACCATCGAGCCTAGGAAGAAACTGCATCAACTAATGAGCAAAATAACCAGTTAATATCATAATGGCAGGATCAAGATCACACATAACAATATTAACCTTAAATGTAAATGGACTAAATGCTCCAATTAAAAGACACAGACTGGCAAACTGGATAAAGAGTCAAGACCCATCAGTCTGCTGTCTTCAGGAGACCCATCTCACATGCAGAGACATACATAGGCTCAAACTAAAGGGATGGAGGAAGATCTACCAAGCAAATGGAGAACAAAAAAAAGCAGGGGTTGCAATCCTAGTCTCTGATAAAACAGACTTTAAACCATCAAAGATCAAAAGAGACAAAGAAGGCCATTACATAATGGTAAAGGGATCAATCCAACAGGAAGAGCTAACTATCCTAAATATATATGCACCCAATACAGGAGCACCCAGATTCATAAAGCAAGTCCTTAGAGACTTACAAAGAGACTTAGACTCCCATACAATAATAATGGGAGACTTCAACACTCCACTGTCAACATTAGACAGATCAACGAGACAGAAAGTTAACAAGGATATCCAGGAATTGAACTCATCTCTGCACCAAGCGGACCTAATAGACATCTATAGAACTCTCCACCCCAAGTCAACAGAATATACATTCTTCTCAGCACCACATCACACTTATTCCAAAATTGACCACATAATTGGAAGTAAAGCACTCCTCAGCAAATGAAAAGAACAGAAATTATAACCAACTGTCTCTCTGACCACAGTGCAATCAAACTAGAACGCAGGACTAAGAAACTCAATCAAAACCGCTCAACTACATGGAAACTGAACAACCTGCTCCTGAATGACTACTGGGTACATAACGAAATGAAAGCAGAAATAAAGATGTTCTTTGAATCCAATGAGAACAAAGATACAACATACCAGAATCTCTGGGACACATTTAAAGCAGTATGTAGAGGGAAATTTATAGCACTAAGTGCCCACAAGAGAAAGCAGGAAAGATCTAAAATTGACACTCTAACATCACAATTAAAAGAACTAGAGAGGCAAGAGCAAACACATTCAAAAGCTAGCAGAAGGCAAGAAATAACTAAGATCAGAGCAGAACTGAAGGAGATAGAGACACAAAAAACCCTCCAAAAAATCAATGAATCCAGGAGTTGGTTTTTTGAAAAGATCAACAAAATTGACAGACCGCTAGCAAGGCTAATAAAGAAGAAAAGAGAGAGGAATCAAATAGACGCAATAAAAAATGATAAAGGGGATATCACCACCGACCCCACAGAAATACAAACTACCATCAGAGAATACTATAAACACCTCTACGCAAATCAACTAGAAAATCTAGAAGAAATGGATAATTTCCTGGACACGTACACTCTTCCAAGACTAAACCAGGAAGAAGTTGAATCCCTGAATAGACCAATAGCAGGCTCTGAAATTGAGGCAACAATTAATAGCCTACCACCCAAAAAAAGCCCAGGACCAGATGGATTCACAGCTGAATTCTACCAGAGGTACAAGGAGGAGCTGGTACCATTCCTTCTGAAACTATTCCAATCAATAGAAAAAGAGGGAATCCTCCCTAACTCATTTTATGAGGCCAACATCATCTTGATACCAAAGCCTGGCAGACACACAACAAAAAAAGAGAATTTTAGACCAATCTCCCTGATGAACATCGATGCAAAAATCCTCAATAAAATACTGGCAAACCGGATTCAGCAGCACATCAAAAAGCTTATCCACCATGATCAAGTGGGCTTCATCCCTGGGATGCAAGGCTGGTTCAACATTCGCAAATCAATCAACGTAATCCAGCATATCAACAGAACCAAAGACAAGAACCACATGATTATCTCAATAGATGCAGAAAAGGCTTTTGACAAAATTCAACAGCCCTTCATGCTAAAAACGCTCAACAAATTCGGTATTGATGGAACGTACCTCAAAATAATAAGAGCTATTTATGACAAACCCACAGCTAATATCATAATGAATGGGCAAAAACTGGAAAAGTTCCCTTTGAAAACTGGCACAAGACAGGGATGCCCTCTCTCACCACTCCTATTCAACATAGTGTTGGAAGTTCTGGCTAGGGCAATCAGGCAAGAGAAAGAAATCAAGGGTATTCAGTTAGGAAAAGAAGAAGTCAAATTGTCCCTGTTTGCAGATGACATGATTGTGTATTTAGAAAACCCCATCGTCTCAGCCCAAAATCTTCTTAAGCTGATAAGCAACTTCAGCAAAGTCTCAGGATACAAAATTAATGTGCAAAAATCACAAGCATTCTTATACACCAGTAACAGACAAGCAGAGAGCCAAATCAGGAATGAACTTCCATTCACAATTGCTTCAAAGAGAATAAAATACCTAGGAATCCAACTTACAAGGGATGTAAACGACCTCTTCAAGGAGAACTACAAACCACTGCTCAGTGAAATCAAAGAGGACACAAACAAATGGAAGAACATACCATGCTCATGGATAGGAAGAATCAATATCGTGAAAATGGCTATACTGCCCAAGGTTATTTATAGATTCAATGCCATCCCCATCAAGCTACCAATGAGTTTCTTCACCGAATTGGAAAAAACTGCTTTAAAGTTCATATGGAACCAAAAAAGAGCCCGCATTGCCAAGACAATCCTAAGTCAAAAGGACAAAGCCGGAGGCGTCACGCTACCTGACTTCAAACTATACTACAAGGCTACAGTAACCAAAACAGCATGGTACTGGTACCAAAACAGAGATATAGACCAATGGAACAGAACGGAGCCTTCAGAAATAATGCCACATATCTACAACCATCTGATCTTTGACAAACCTGACAAAAACAAGAAATGGGGAAAGGATTCCCTATTTAATAAATGGTGCTGGGAAAATTGGCTAGCCATAAGTAGAAAGCTGAAACTGGATCCTTTCCTTACTCCTTATACGAAGATTAATTCAAGATGGATTAGAGACTTAAATGTTAGACCTAATACCATAAAAACCCTAGAAGAAAATCTAGGTAGTACCATTCAGGACATAGGCATGGGCAAGGACTTCATGTCTAAAACACCAAAAGCAATGGCAGCAAAAGCCAAAATTGACAAATGGGATCTCATTAAACTAAAGAGCTTCTGCACAGCAAAAGAAACTACCATCAGAGTGAACAGGCAACCTACAGAATGGGAGAAAATTTTTGCAATCTACTCATCTGACAAAGGGCTAATTTCCAGAATCTACAAAGAACTCAAACAAATATACAAGAAAAAAACAAACAACCCCATCAAAAAGTGGGGAAAGGATATGAACAGACATTTCTCAAAAGAAGACATTCATACAGCCAACAGACACATGAAAAAATGCTCATCATCACTGGCCATCAGAGAAATGCAAATCAAAACCACAATGAGATACCATCTCACACCAGTTAGAATGGCAATCATTAAAAAATCAGGAAACAACAGGTGTTGGAGAGGATGTGGAGAAATAGGAACACTTTTACACTGTTGGTGGGATTGTAAACTAGTTCAACCATTATGGAAAACAGTATGGCAATTCCTCAAGGATCTAGAACTAGATGTACCATATGACCCAGCCATCCCACTACTGGGTATATAACCAAAGGATTATAAATTATGCTACTACAAAGACACATGCACACGTATGTTTATTGCGGCACTATTCACAATAGCAAAGACTTGGAATCAACCCAAATGTCCATCAGTGACAGACTGGATTAAGAAAATGTGGCACATATACACCATGGAATACTATGCAGCCATAAAAAAGGATGAGTTTGCGTCCTTTGTAGGGACATGGATGCAGCTGGAAACCATCATTCTTAGCAAACTATCACAAGAAGAGAAAACCAAACACCGCATGTTCTCACTCATAGGTGGGAACTGAACAATGAGCTCACTTGGACTTGGGAAGGGGAACATCACACACTGGGGCCTATCATGGGGAGGGGGGAGGAGGAAGGGATTGCATTGGGGAGTTATACCTGATATAAATGATGAATTGATGGGTGCTGACGAGTTGATGGGTGCAGCACACCAACATGGCACATGTATACATATGTAACAAACCTGCACGTTATGCACATGTACCCTAGAACTTAAAGTATAATTAAAAAAAAAAAAAAAAGAAAAAAAAAAAAAAAGAGAAAAGAAAAAAAAAAAAGACTTACTTATGCTCTAGGTGGGTTTTCTCAAATTCAGGCAAAACAATATTCAACTCCTTGATGTCACTGGTTTTCATTCCTTCTAGACACCAAACGTGCAGAGTGTCAGAAGTATCTAGAATATTAAGATAAGTTAACATGCTGGTTATTCATATTTTGGCTGTTGGTCCAGGGTTCTGAAAGCCTGCCACAAAAATAGTCTCACCAAATTATAAAAGATAGCTATAGCTCAACAATCAGAGAGGAGGCGCCGTACTCACTTCTTATCCCTGTGCACAGTCTTGCAAACCCCCACATACACTTTCACTTTAACTGCTATCTCGCTGGTTCTCCTACTTTTGCTAAAGCAACCAAAAGCATTGTTGCCTTTTAATCACCTTACTGTATCTTTATTTAGTAGTGTGCTGTTATTTAACATCACTGGGGATAAGCTCTTTGTTGTTAGCTGTATTTTCTGAATTTTAATCTATCTGATAGGTCACTTGTAGGATACAGCAAGATTACTCAGTGTATTAATTTAAATAATTGTAGTAATATACAGTACTATATCAGACGGGGATCTGAAGACAGACTTTGGTGCTAGTTTGAGCTTCTTTCTTACTAGTCATAAGATCTCAGGCAAGTCAGTTAACCTTCCAGAGGACGTTTCCTCAATGATAAATGGAATAAAAGAGTGCTCTCCCTTTTATTACGAGACTCAAGCAAGAAAATATCTGTGAATGCATTTACAAAAACTATAAATTACTATACATCTGTGTTATCAATTTCCAAAGCATACCCCAATTTTTTTTCTTTAAAAAAATTTTTTTGAGACAGGGTCTCACTCTGTTGTCCAAGCTGTGGCGCCGTAGCATGCTCAGCACTCATTACAGCCTCGAAGTCCTAGGCTCAAGTGATCCTCCCACCTCAGCCTCCCAAACAGCTGAGACTACAAGTGTACACCACCATGCCTGGCTAGTTTTGAAAATTTTTTGTAAAGGTGGGGTCCCACTATGTTGCCCAGGCTGGTCTTGAACTCCTGGGCTCAAGCAGTCCTCTCACCTCAGCCTCCCAAAGTGCTGGGATTACAGGTGCACCCACCATGCTCGGCCCCCAGTTTTTTGTATGTTAACAGAAGCCATTGGCAGGCAAGTCTACTCTTCTTCCATAATTAATTCTTTGTTTAATACTGCAAAACTGACAAACATACTGAGAGTTTGTCTCCAGATTCACAATGACCTGAGTGCAACTCTTGGCTCTGGTGGATTAGTAACAGCCACCAATTCTTTCCCACTCTTCCCTACTTCCATTCCCTTGAATCTGGGATAGCCCCCTATAACTGGCTTGATCAACAGAACATGAAGGAGTGAAAGGCCAAGTCTCAGGGTATCTGCAGCTTCTGCTTTACATCTCCTGCAATGCTCCCTCTAGGACATCAACTGTCACATGAAATTCTGACTACTGAACAACAGGCAAGCCCAAGCTAGCCACTTAAAAAGAGGCCACGTGCAGGAGGAACAAGGCACCAGATAGATGAAAACAGTCATCTTAGACCTTCCACCCTAGCTCAGCCATTAAACGAACAGAATTGCCCAAAGCAAAACTGTAAGCAAATAAAACGATGACCGTTGTCAATCAGGGGCTGGCAAACTTCAGTGAAGTGCCAGATGGTAACTACCGTTGGCTTCATGGGCCAACTGTTCAACTCTGCCATTGTAGTGTGAAGGCAGCCACAAACAATCCACAGAAGAGTGAATCTGGCTATGATCCAATAAAAGTTCATTTTCAAAAACAGGCAATGGACTAAATTTGAATTGTAGATATAGATTTTTTTCTTTTTTTTTTTTGAGACAGTTTTGCTTTTGTTGCCCAGGCTGAACTCTGCTTCCCAGGTTCAAGTGATTTGCCTATCTCACCCTCCCGAGTAGCTGGGATTTACAGGCATGTGCCACCATGCCTGGCTAATTTTTGTATTTTCAGTAGAGACGGGGTTTCACCATGTTGGTCAGGTTGGTCTCGAACTCCTGACCTCAAGTGATCCACCCGCCTTGGCCTCCCAAAGTGCTGGGATTACAGGTGTGAGCCACCGTGCCCGGCCTACACATAGTTTTTAGATTAGTAAGTTTTAAGGTAGTTTGTTAGGCATTAACACACCCAAAACACTGACTGAACACACTTATGGCTGTGTAAGCTCAGACAAGTTTTTTAACCTAAGACCTCAATTTTCTCACCTGTAAAAATGGGGGAAATAATATCTATACTTCATAGGTTTATTGTAAGAATGAGAGAGAAGATAACATTAAACAGTATAATGACTGGCACATAGTAAATACTTTGCTGTCTTTGTTGCTACTAATTTATAAAATAGAAACGGTAGGAACAGAAGTTAGTAAAAAGTATTCCAATAATACTTCCAGGCCAGACCCATAACACTGTTACCCACAATTCTGCCACCACCCCAATATACATAAATCCCTACTCACCTAAACTCAGCTATGATTTTTAGAAAAACCAGTAATCTGCAAAAAGTAGTTCTGCATTTATTGATTGATTGATTGATTGATTGAGACAATTTATTTATTGAGACAGAGTCTCGCTTTGCTGCCCAGGCTGGAGTGCAATGGCACGATCTCAGCTCACTGCAAGCTCTGCCTCCTGGGTTCACACCATTCTCCTGCCTCAGCCTCCCAAGTAGCTGGGACTACAGGTGACCGCCACCACGCCTGGCTATTTTTGTATTTTTGGTAGAAACAGGGTTTCACAGTGTTAGCCAGGATGGTCTGGATCTCCTGACCTCATGATCTGCCCACCTCAGCCTCCCAAAGTGCTGTGATTATAGGCATGAGCCACTGCACCCGGCCTAGTTCTGCGTTTATAAAAGACACAATATCTAAAGGTCTTATTAGTTTAAATAAAATCTTCCTTAGGCTCTCAGGACCAACAGACTTTTTTTTTTTAAGTTTAATTAAGAACCGTATATCCAAGCTATCTACTCTTACTGAACATAACATTTATTTTGGCATCAGAATTGATCTATGATGAGTTATTTTATACATGAGAACATTTATATATGCATAATATAAATATGCATAATAAAAGCAATGCCCATAGGACCACGGTACAACTTAAGAAGGAGAGCACTGGTCAGGTGCGGTGGCTCACGCCTATAATCCCAGCACTTTGGGAGGCTGAGGTGGACAGATTACCTGAGGTCAAGAGTTCAAGACCAGCCTGGCCAATATGGTGAAACCCCCTCTCCACTAAAAAAAAAAAAAAAAAAAAAAAAAAAATCAAAAAATTAGCCAGGGTGTGGTGGCGGCGCCTGTAATCCCAACTACTCAGGAGGCTCAGGCAGGAGAATCGCTTGAACCTGGGAGGCAGAGGTCGCAAGAAGCCGAGATCGTGCCACTTCACTGCAGCCTGGGCGACAAGAGCAAAACTTGGTCAAAAAAAACAAAAACAAAAAAGAGAGCATTAATAAGACACTGGAAGCACTCTGCGTACCTGACTCCAATGCCTTCTGAACTTTGTGTTTATCATATTACTCTTTGTTATAATTTTATTGCACACAAATATATTCCTAAACAATGTGGAGTTTAGAATGTTTTTGACCTTTTAAAATTGCTTATGCACCAGTAAAAGTTCTGCTTTTGTATTCCACTCCATATGTATACAGCAATTTATCTATCAATTCTAATATGATAAGTTGTCATTCTAATATGATAAGTTGTCTTTCATGCTAGCAAAATACTTTTGCTAGCATGAAAGACAATGCTAAGAGCACTCATACACATGATACACAGACACATTCAAGAATTCCTCTAGTAAATACACCCACCAGCAACTGCTAGGTTTCAAAGTCTGCATATTTTTTCAACTTCGCCAGAGAATGGCCAAAATTATTTTCAAAGTGCTTATATCTCTTCATATCTGCAGTGATTAAGGATCTCCACTGGCGACATCCTCATTAAATATGGACTCTTAAGAGGCTAAAATATGTGCCAAACTAGGAGGTGCAAAAGGGTGTCTCACTGTAGCTGTGAATTTAAATTTCTGTGATTAGGAATGCACTCCCTCCAAATGTTTATTTTACTATTTCCTCTTCTGTAAAAATGTTGGTGTCATCTGCCCATTTTTCTACTAAGTTGTCTTTTTATTGATACTCCTGTATTTTCTCTAAAAATTGTCCAATTTTACCTGTCATATTTAAGCCTTCAATTCAGAACTTTTTTTGTGTGCTGCAAGTCAGAGGCAGTCTCATTTTTCTACAGGGAAAACACTGTCATAGAACCACCTTTCCCCACTGACTAGCAGTCAACATTTTTGTCATACATTCATCAAGCTTCCATATATGCAGGGTCTCTTTTCTGGTCTATCTTTTGGTGTCACTGTCCCTAAGATTAGAATTAAATGTCTGTTACACCAGGGGTCCCCAAGCCCCCGGCCACAGACCGGCATGAGTTTGTGGCCTGTTAGGAACTGGGCCACACAGCAGGAGGTGAGTGGCAGGGTCGGGGGGCGAGTGAGCACGACCACCCGAGCTCCACCTCCTGTCAGAGTAGTGGTGGCATTAGACTCTCATGGGAGCGCGAACCTCATTGTGAACTGCACATGCGAGGGATCTTGGCTGTGAGCTCCTTTTGGGAATCTAACGCCTGATGATCTGAGGTGGAACAGTTTTATCCCAAAACCATCTCCAATCCTCGTCCATGCAAAAATTGTCTGCCATGAAACCAGTCCCAGGTGCCAAAAACTTTGGCGACTGCTGTATTAGACCTGCCTATAAAACTATACAGAATTGAGGAGTTTTTGTTAGTTTAATAGAAAAATTTAAAACTAGTGTTTGAATTTGATAGTTATAGGATTATTTCAGTTTTCTTCTTCAAAATCCAGCTTCATTAGCCTTGCATTTTTCTAGATATTTATGTGTTACAATATGGGGGAGAAGAGGATATCTCCTTTTCCTCTATTTTGGCGGGGTGGGTGGATTGACTTTTAAATTTTTGTTTTTAATTGACACATAGTAATTGTACATATTTATGGGTACAGTGTGATGTGTCAATACATATATGTATTGTCTAAAAAATCAAATTAGGGCATTCAGCATATCCATCACCTCATAGAGTTATTGCTTGTGGTAAGAAGACTAAAAATCCTCTCTTCTAGCTGTTTTGAAACGTGTAACACTGTTAACCATAGTCACCCTACCGTGCAAGAGAACATGTGAACTGATACCTCCTATCTAACTGTAACTTTGTACCCGCTGACCAGCCTCTCCCTCTCTCCGCTCCCCACTAGCCTCCCCTATCTATTTTAAATTTATTCACATGAAGTTGTTCATTATATTCTTAGTAACATTTAAACTGTGCATTTAAACATTTAAACTTCTGGTAGGAGTATAAAATTATGTTATACAACCACTTTGGGAATGCAGTTTGCAAAGTTTGGCAGTTTCTTGTAAAATTAAACATATGCCTACCCTATGACTCAGCAACTTCACTCCTTTTTATTTACCCAAGAGAAATGAAAACATATGTTCACAAAGAAATGTGTATAAAAATGTTCACTGGCTGGTTGCAGTGGCTCACACCTGTAATCCCAGCACTTTGGGAGGCCAAGGCGGGTGGATCATGAGGGTCAGGAGATTAAGACCATCCTGGCCAACAAGGTGAAACCCCATCTCTACAAAAATACAAAAAATTAGCTGGGAGTGGTGGCATGGGCCTGTAGTCTCAGCTACTCAGGAGACTGAGGCAAGAGATTCACTTGAACCTGGGAGGCGGAAGTTGCAGTGAGCTGAGATCAAGCCACTGCACTCCAGCCTGGCAACAGAGAAAGACTCAGTCTTAAAGAAAAAAAAAAAAAAAAGTTCACAGCAGCTCTATTCAAATAGCCAAAACCTGAAAACAACTCAGTTGTCCATCAGTCAGAGACTGGATCAACTGTGGTGTAATCATACAGTGGAATAAGCTCAGTAATAAAAATGATACCAAACAACATAGATGGATTGCAAAAAAACTATGCTGAGTGAAAGAAGCCTTACACAAAAGACTACACACTATGAGATTCCATCTACACAAAATCCCAGAATAGGCAAAACTAATCCATGGCAGAAAAAACGTCCCTGAAGCCAGTGCCTCCAGAGATATGGGATGGGAACTGACACGAAAGAGGCATGAGGGAACTTTCTGGAGTAAAGACTTCACATGTTGACAGCAGACTGAGTTACACATTGTACTGCATGTGCATTTTACATTCAAAGAAAAAACTGTAAGCACACTGAACTCCAGCTAATCATGTGCATACTTAAGTATTCCAGAGGAAGTACTGATGTCTACATTATTTTAAAATGCCTTAAAAACTGGATTAATGGACTAATACTTGCTTTACTACCTATCTAATACAGTAAATAATAAAATATTAACTGTAAAATCTAAGTAGTGGGCATATGAATATATAAATTTTTTTTCCACCTTAGTTGTATGTTGAAAATTTTCATGACAAAATGTTAGAAAAAACTGTTACTTCAAAGTTACATATTCCTGCCGGGCGCGGTGGCTCAAGCCTGTAATCCCAGCACTTTGGGAGGCTGAGACGGGCGGATCACGAGGTCAGGAGATCGAGACCATCCTGGCTAACACGGTGAAACCCCGTCTCTACTAAAAAATACAAAAAGCTAGCCGGGCGGGGTGGCTGGCGCCTGTAGTCCCAGCTACTCGGGAGGCTGAGGCAGGAGAATGGCGTAAACGCGGGAGGCAGAGCTTGCAGTGAGCTGAGATCCGGCCACTACACTCCAGCCCGAGCGACAGAGCGAGACTCTGTCTCAAAAAAAAAAAAAAAAAAAAAACAAAGTTACATATTCCTAATTTTTAAAAGTGGCAATTTGATGTACTTACAATTTACAACTATAACAAATTAAGAATAGGGTCTTATTTTTCTCATGAAATTCCTGAATGAGTGACAAAACATAAAACATCATTCTCTACCTGAGCCTACGGCTTCACTTCTTGATTTCTTCTTTTTGCCATGAGACATCTTCCCTTTTTTCTGAGTTTTCTACAAAAAAAAAAAAAAAAGCATTAAGGTTTTAAGAAGTTTTCTTTCTCTTAAAACATAAGGATTAAGACTGTTACCAAACTGTCATTCAATATTTCAGCTGGGCATAGTGGCTCATGCCTATAATCCCAGCACTTTGAGAGGCTGAGGCAGGCAGATCACTTGAGGTCAGCAGTTCCAGACCAGCCTGGCCAACATGGTAAAACCCCACCTCTACTAAAAATACAAAAATTGCCAGGGTGTGGTGGCGCACGCCTGTAGTCCCAGCTACTGGGGAGGCTGAGGCAGAAGAACTGCTTGAACCTGGGGGGAGTCAGAGGTTGCAGTGAGCTGAGATTGCACCACTGCACTCCAGCCTGGGCGACAGAGCGAGACTCCATCTCAAGAAGAAAAAAAAACTTTAGCTACAATTCTCATTTAGTTCTAAAACAGATTAGTCATATAAATTATCTACATTGATATAAGGAAGCATTGCAAACAAAATCATCACAAAATAAGAGCAAATAAAACTTTCAGTTGACTTATAACAATTGTTGCCTTGATGGAAAAGTTGAACTTTTATTACTTAAGATAATAACGTGGAATCAGCTCAAATTTCTGTTCCAGCTACGGTGAAGTAACAGCTTCCAAACTAGCTCTCTTGCCATAAACAACCATAAAATGGGGGAAAATGGGTGGCAATTTTATTCAGGCATTGGACAATAGGCAATACAAGACTGAGTTCCAGGAGAAAGGGGAAACTTGGAAGGTGAACCCTATGACTACCACCCCCCACTCCACACACACAGAGTTTCTAAATGGGGTATAGTGAGCTGAAGTCTAAGCAGGGCATGATAATCCTACCCAGCTGAGAGGCACTTGGAATAAGCTGCTCAGGAGAGCACAGGTGCCTGTGGAGCGGGGGTTCTAAGAGGCCTTGTCTAAGTACTGCCCATGTGCCAGGTGAGACCACATAAAGCCTACCAGAAAATGCTATCATGAGGATAACAACATAGTTGATAATGAAGGACAAGCAGCATTGGGGACACAGGACAAGGTAAATGTACATGGGAAAGAGACAACTCACGGCTCATCAGAAACCATGGAGACCAGAAGACAACAGAATGGTATAAAGAGTTGGGGAATAAATCTGTCAACTCAGAATTCCATAGCCAGTGAAATATCCTTCAAAAACAGAGTTGAAATAAAAACACTTCCAGATAAACAAAATCTGAGAGAATTTGTCACCAGCAGACCTGCCATGAAAGAAATGCTAGAAGATATTCTGTAGGCTGATGGAAAAAGATAACAAATGGAAACTAGTATCTATAGGCAAGCAACCAGTGAACTGGAGAGAGGAACTGGTAGAAGACTACAGAGCTGCTGCTTCTCATATTTTTTTTTAAAAAAACAACTCTTTCAAGCGGAAATGACAATACTGTAAGGTTAGATTTGTAACACAGAAGCAAAACATGACAAAACAGCACAGAGGATGGGGATGGAGAAATAGAATTATACATAATATTGTTACGTAATTACATTTATGTAGTGGGAGGTAGTTAATTGTCAAGTAGAACGTATGAAGTGATAACACACTGATTCTAAACAGACTTTGTTAATTAAGGATGTACATTTTTAACCCAGGAGCAACCACTGAAACAAATTTAAAAAGGTATAGCTAAGAAGTCAATAGAGAAAGTAAAATGGAATACAAAAACAACGTTCAACTAATCCAAAATGAGTTCTAAGAGAGACAGAAAACAGGAGCAAATGGAAAACAGAGTATGGTAGATGTGAACCTCACCATATTTAAAGTTACATCAAAAGTCAATGGACTTTTAGCAGAAGTTAAAAAAATACCTCCTCTAAGTAACTGATAGATCAAGCAGACCATCCCCCATCACCAAAAACAAGAGTAAGGAGACAAAATCTCTGAACTACACTTGACCTCAACTGATATTTACAGAACACAACTGCAAATTCAAGTACACATGGGATGTTCACCAAGACAGATCAACAACAGAGATCATAGTTTGCTTCAATTTGTGTAGACAGGAAATAAAAATAAGAATATACAGTCATATTTGTTTACATGTACAAAAGGAAATTTGAAGGATATATAAGAAAGTATACGGTTACCTGTGTGTATGTTTAGCAGGTGGAAAGTGAAGAAGACAGGGTAGCAGGGACAACTTACTATACTTCAAAAAGTTTTCAAACATGAGCATAAATTATTTATTCAAGTAAGCCCAAATGAATTAATCACATATTAAGAACCTGACCAAAAGATATTATATGTCAAGAATTTTAGAACCAATAAGACCCAGAATTCTTTGTTTTTTGAGACTGAGTCTCACTCTATTGCCCAGTACAGTGGCACGGTCTCAGCTCACTCCAACCTCTGCCTCCTGGGTTCAAGCTGATTCTCCTGCTACAACCTTCTGAGTAGCTGGGATTACAGGCATGCACCACCACACCCGGCTAAATTTTGTATTTTTAGTAGAGATGGGGTTTTGCCATGTTGGCCAGGCTGGTCTCGAACTCCTGACCTCAGGTGATCCGCATGCCTTGGCCTCCCAAAGTGGTAGGATTACAGGCATGAGCCACCATGCCTGGCCTAAGACCCAGAATTCTTATCAGCAGTTTTTTTCCTAAGGAAATGATCTAAGGAATGCATGAATATTTAGCTACAACAAAATTCATCAAAGCACTTATGATTTTTTAAATAGCAATTCTTCATTAGTAAGAGATTAACTATGGCATGTCATCAACAGAATGTTACGCATTGTTGAATACTTAATAACAAGTATATGGTCTCAGGGTAATTAAAGCTCACTGAAACGACTGAACAGCATAGACCAAAAAACGTGGTTATTTTGGGTTATGGAATTATAGGTGATTTCACCTTCTTTTCCATATCTTCTAGTTTTTTTTGTTTGGTTTTTTTTTTATTTTTTTATTTTTATTTTTTTTTGAGACGGAGTCTCGCTCTGTCGCCCAGGCTGGAGTGCAATGGTGCAATCTCAGCTCACTGCAACCTCCGCCTCCTGGACTCAAGCGATTCTCCTGCCTCAGCCTCCTGAGTAGCTAGGATTACAGGCATGCGCCACTGCATCCAGCTAATTTTTGTACTTTTAGTAGAGATGGGGTTTCACCATGATGCCCAGGCTGGTCTTGAACTCTTGACCTCAGGTGATCCCCCTGCCTCGGTCTCCCAAAGTGCTGGGATTACAGGCGTGAGCCACTGCACCCGGCCATACCATCTAGATTTTCTAAAACAAACATTTTTATTACATTAAGGAAAATATAAAATTTATCTTTGAAAAGATATGAAGGAAAGAGAAAATGCTTCATTTTCTTCCCCAAAATTTTTCAATAAACCTTTTTTGCTCTCTTTGGGGATGGCTGACATTCTTACCGATTGACTTTCTATTGCCAAGTTCTCTTTTTCAACAGAGGGCTGGGCACTAAGGGGTCCTGTCTTTTTAGAAGTGACCGACTCAGCTGGTTTCTCCGAAAGTTCGGAAGATGCTGTAGTTGGAATAACCTCATGACGCTGTGTATTTGTTTTCTCTGCTGATTTAACTTTTCTTCTCGTATCACTTCCTTCAGTGCTTTCAGAGTCATCACTAATGGGCTTGAGCTTTCTTCCTGGCTGTGTAAAAGAAAAAAACAGCACTACTTATTTAGAAAATAGAAATGCTTATAATTCTTACGGTAATAGTAGAAAACCATATATACAGTCCACATTACTCACTTCTAAACTTCAAAACTGAACATAATAGGAAGACAGCAACATAATTAATGGATAGGACAGGAAACCTAAATCAAAGGTTACGATAAATACTCCCAACCATTCACTCTGCCTTTTAAAATCACGACCTAACCACAGTACAAGAATGCTATGAAAATTGACAAAGTACATAGAGATGTGAGACCTCTTTAATGAAAAACACTTCAGATACAAAAATATTTTGTTTTTCACTATAAAAGTATATTCTAAAAACGGAACTTTATGAAAAATGTTGCTACGGAATATTTTCTCTATTTGCATCCAATCTAAAGAGGAAATGAAATATTTCACAGAACATTTTCTCTATTTGAATCCAATCAAACTATAATATATCACAAATTAAAAGAGAAGAGTGAATACTCCTACATACCTTTTTTGCACTAATTTTTACAGATTTGATTTCACTTGCTTCATTTCCAGAAGTGTCTGAACTGTAAAAAGTACAAGTCATCAATATCTTGTACGCATTCCATTTATATTCGCATGTCTTCTCTAACTTGCTCATCCAACACGAAAACAGACTCAATTTAATGAGGAAATATCCTGCTTGTCACATACAAGCCTGCCATGTTCCCAGGTTTACTGCTGCCTCCCACATCTTCCCATACCCAGGCCACATGAGTTTATCCCAGGCAAGCAAGTAAACTGTTCCATTACTGCAGCACCTGTGGTGATGTCTGAGAACTGCACTTTTCTCCAAGTTACGAGTCCCAGGCATATGGGCCATCATTTGTACTAAAAGCTAATCCACTAGGCCCATCCTTAGGTGATAGAAAAGGGAACACCTTTTATCCTTTAAAAAGGAAAAAAATAGTCCTAACTTCTGATGGGATATGAAAATTCATCTTTTCATTCTGTTCAATACAACAAATTTATTTAACACCAACCTCAAAATACAAAGTACAGTGAATAAAATCACTTTAAAATTGAGAGGTTTTCCTTCAAAGGGTTCACGGTCTAGTAGGAAGGCCAAAGATAGTGCAGAGTGATGACCTGGCAAGCACCTGTCAAAGATGATGTGGAGACACGGCTTGGGTATTAGGAAAGGCATCACACTTATGACACTTGGCGGTGACTGGTAAAAAACTTTTTTCAGGAAAACAAGTGTGGAGAAGGACATTTAAAGCAGATGGAAAAGTTAATGTAAAAGCATGGTGGTGTAAAATAGCCCGGCACGTTCAAGAAACGTGCAACAGAGCACGGATAAAATGTATTTTCTAAGAGAAGATAACAAACGCTCGGGAAAAGCCAAAGGCTATAACTGAAGGGCTGCAGGGTACCCACATGGGCATGCTGCATGGATCTCCTATGGTCAGCGCCAGCCTCCAGCTGCAGCGTCTTCTAGATCCACTGCAGCACCTTCTGGATCCACTGCAGCACCTTCTGGATCCACTGCAGCATCTGGGCAGAGGCTATAGCTGTGGGCAGTCTCTAGCCAACAAGTAAGCACAGCAAGGGTCTGGGGCCTCAATGTTTCTGCCTGATACAGGCCAGGCCTCCTTTTAACAGTCCTCACTCCTCCAGAGCTCTGCAGTGGCTTGTTCAGAACTGTAGGCACTGCAGTGCAATTTGAGGCCATCTCTGCCCCATCCTGCTTCTTCCAACTTTACCCTTCACAGATATCACTAATAAACCCCTTCCATTCCTAACTGCCTCAGTGTCTCCTCACCCAAGGATCTAAACTGGCATGGGGGCCCTCTATGCCATGCATACAGGCAAAGGGGAGCCCTAACAGGAGGTGGACGTAGGAGTAAGACGAGACTGGGGTTTCAAAAGATCACTCTAGAAGGTGTATGGGAAGGCAGGCCAGAGGGAGCTGGCGCGAGAGATAAGGACACCAGACAGGAAACTACCGCAGGAATGCTGGTAAGAGTGAAGTCCCCAAACCATGGCAGCCACAGGGAGGTGGCAGGGGTGTGGAAAGGAAAAACGGATTCTCAAGGTAGTCGCAGGCCAGAAAAATAGGACTGGCCAGACAGAACATACCAGGACTGATTCCCAGATTGCTGGATTGGAGGGGACTGGGTGAATGGCAAGACTATTAACCTAGAGAATACCAAAGGAGTTCACTGACACTAGATGAGAAGGAAAAGGAGCTCAGTTTTGCCTTTGTTGAGTGAGGTGCCTATGGGCATCTAGAGAAATATGGCCAATGTGCAAGACATCTTGGAACTCAGGAGAGGGTCTGGACAACAGACAAACTTGAGAAACAGTGGCACACAGGTAGTTAAAACCATGAGCGTGAACTGGGGTTGGATGGAGAAGAGAGGGCCACAGAAGAGAGGGCTGAGAACAGAATCGTCTACACATAAAGAAAAATAAACAGGAGAGGAAACAGCCAGGAGCAGGATGGCTGAACAGAGGGCTCCAATGATTGTCTCCGCAGGAACACCAAGTTTAACAACTATCTACACAAAGGGAGCACCTTCACGGGAAACAAAAGTCAGCTGAGTACACACAGTGCCTGTTTTTGACTTCCTATCGCTGAAAGAGGCACTGAAGAGGGTAGGAAAGAGTCTACAATCGCTGACGCTACCCCTTCCCCATCTCCGACAGTGGCTGCATGGCAGAGAATCTGTACTCTTAGGGGGAGAGTGCAGTGATTTTGAAGCTTTGCTTTGAAATCAGCGCTGTCCTGTAACAGTGGAAAGCAGAACCAGGCTGAACTAAACTGATGATCACACACGGAGGGAGCATTTGGACTAGTCCCGGTGTGAGGGGAATCGCCCATCTTGGCAGTGGGAGGTAGAGCTCTGACAAGCCTTGCCACTGTGGGTTAAAGTGCTCCGGGGCCCCACGTGAGCCTGAGGGGCAGTCTAGGCCACAAGGATGGCAACTCCTAGTGCTGAGCTGGGCTTAGAGCCAGCGGACTGTGGGGGCATCAGACCTACTGAGACACCAACCAGTGTGGCTAAGGGTGTGCTGGCATCACCCCTCTCCTAGGCACAGGCAGCACAGCCCATGGTTCCAAAAGAGACCTCTTTCTTCTGCGAGAGGAGAGGAGAGAGAAGAGTGGAGAGGACTTTGTTTTCCATCTTGGATATCAGCTCAGCCACAGTAGCACAGGGCACCAGTCAGGGTCATGAGACCCCCTAATGCAGATCACAACACCTAAGTCCTTTCAAATATCTGGAAAGCCTTCCCAAAAAGGATGGATCCAAACAAGCCCAGACTCCAATGACTACAATAAATACCTGACTCTTCAATGTCCAGACACTGATAAACATCCATAAGCATCAAGACCATTCAGTAAAACATGACCTCATCAAATGAACTAAATAAGGCACCAGGGACCAATACTAGGGAAACAGCAGATACATGACCTTCTAGACAGAGAATTCAAACTAGCTGTTTTGAGGAAACTCAAAGAAATTCAAGATAACACAGAGAAGGAATTCAGAATTCTATCAGATCACTTTAACAAAGAATTGAAATAATTTTTAAAAATCAAGCAGAAATTCAGTAGTTGAAAAATGTAGCTGACATACTAAAGAATACATTAGAGTCTCTTAATAGCAGAATCTATCAAGCAGAAGAAAGAATTAGTGAGCTTGAAGACAGGCTATTTGAAAATACAGAGGAAAGAAAAAAGAAAAAGCAGTCATGAAGCATGCCTACAGGGTCTAGAAAAAAGCTTCAAAAGGGCAAATCAAAGAGTTACTGGCCTTAAAGAAAGGTAGAGAAAGGGAGGTAGAAAGTTTATTCAAAAAGGTAGTAACAGAGAACTTCCTAAACCAAGAGAAAGGTATCAATATCCAAGTACAAGAAAGTTATACAACCAACACCAAGCAGTTTTAACCCAAAGAAGACTACCTCAAGGCATTTAATAATAAAACACCCAAAGGTCAAAGATAAAGAATCTAAAAGCAGCAAGAGAAAAGAAACACATAACTTACAATGGAGCTCTGATATGTCTCGCAGCAGACTTTTCAGTGGACACCTTACAGGCCAGGAGAGAGTGGCATGATATATTTAAAGTGTTGAAGGAAAAAAACTTTTACCCTAGAAGAACATATCTGGTGAAAATATCCTTCAAACATGAAAAAGAAATAAAGACTTTCCCAAACAAAAGCTGAGAAATTTTATCAACTCCAGACCTGTCCCAAAAGAAATGTTAAAGGGAGTAATTCAAGCAGAAAGAAAAGGCCATTAATGGGCAGTATAAATCATCTGAAGGTATAAAACTCACTGGTAATATTAAGTACACGGAAAAAGATAACACTGTAGCTGATGTGTGTAAACTACTCTCATTGTAAGTAGAAAGACTAAAAGATGAACCAATCAAAAATAACAACTTTTCAAAACATAAACAGTACAATAAAAGTAAAAACAAAAAGTTAAAAAGTGGAGGAGCAAAGTGAAAGTGTAGAGTTTTTATTAGTTTTTTTTTGCTTGTTTATGAAAGCAGGGTTAAGTTGTTAACGGCATAAAATAATGGGTTATATGGCAGTACCTGCTAGCCTCATGGTAACCTCAAATAAAAAATACAACAAATACATAAAAAGACCAAGAAATCACACTGCCAGAGAAAATAACCTTTACTAAAAGCAAGACAGGAAGGAAGAAAAGGAAGAGAGGGCCACAAAACAATCAGAAAACAAATAATAAAATGGCATGAGTGAGTCCCTGCTTAGCAATAACAACACTGAATGTAAATGGACTAAACTCTCCAATCAAAAGACACAGATTGGCTGGATTGGGGGAAAAAAGAAAGACCCGATGATTTGTTGCCTACAAGAAACACATTTCATCTATAAAGATACACACAGACTGAAAATAAAGGTACGGAAAAAGATATTCCATGCCAATGGAAACCAAAAAAAGGGCAGAATACTATACTTATTTCAGACAAACTAGATTTTGAGACAGAAACTGTAAGAAGAGACAAAGAAGGTCACTACGTAATGACAAAAAGGGTCAAATTCAGCAAGAGGATACAACAATTTTAAATATACATGCACCCGGAACACCCAGATAGATGAAGCTAATATTATTAGAGCTAAAGGGAGAGACAGACCCCAATACGTTAGCTGGAGACTTCAACACCCCACTTTCAGCACTGGAGAGATTTTCCAGACAGAAGATCAATAAAGAAACAGCAGACTTAATCTGCACTGTAGACTAAATGCACCTAACAGATATTCATAGAACATTTCATCCAACAGCTTCAGAATACACATTCTTTTCGTCAGCACATGGATCATTCTCAAGTACAGACCATGTGATGGGTCACAAAACAAGTCTTAAAACATTTTTAAAAAACTGCAATATCAAGTATCTTCTCTGTGGAATAAAACTAGAAATCAATAACAAGAAGAATTTTGGAAGTTATACAAACACACAGAGAAAAAGTGTTAATGAAGGACCAGTGGGTCAATTAAGAAATTAAGAAGGAAGCTGAACAATTTCTTGAGACAAATGATAATGGAAACACAACATACCAAAACCTATGGGATACCACAAAAGCAGTACTAAGAGGGAAGTTTACAGCTGTAAGTGCCTACATCAAAAAAGAAAATCTTTAAATAAATAACCTAATGATGCATCTTAAAGAACTAGAAAAGCAAGAACAAACCAAATCCAAAACTAATAAAGATCAGCTTTTATAAATAAATGTATAAATTTACCTCAACCCAATAAAGATTGTAACTTTGCTTTTAACTTAACAAGTAGCTCTTAAAAGTCATTTAAAAAAATGAGAAAAGCTGCATTCATACCTCAGAAGAATAGAAAAGATCAAGGATTTTAATACAAATCATACAAGTTCTAAAAGAAAACATGAAGGGAGATGTCTTCCTAACTATGACTCAAAATCCCTAAACGCTAAGAGTGATAAATGTATCACTGCATCTACATAAAACTAAACATTTTCTATGTTGGAAAAAAAAACACCACCATTAGGTGTTTTGTCAAAAGACAGATGAACCAGTTAAAAAAAAAAAAAAAAACTGTAACATAGGACTAATCTCACTAATGTTTAAATGAAGTCATGAAGAAAATGACCAACATCAACTATAGTAAAAAGGATATAAACAGTTTGCAGAAAGACAAATTTAAAAGCTTTTAAATGATTGCTGCTCAATCATTCCTAAGAAGAATACAAATTAGAACTAGGCTGGGATAGCATTTTTGACCTATCACATTGGCAAAAATCCAAGTTTGATCTCACTTTGGTGGCAATGTGGCAATAACTATAAAAATGACAAACACATTTCATTTGACTCAGAATTTCACTTTTATGACTATATCCTATAGATACACAAGCACAAGTGTGAAATGGCACTCCCAGTGGCACTGAGAGTGAGAGCACAGACTGGAAACAGCCTGATTGCCCATTCATACAGGACTGGATAATCACACTAAGGAACACTCACGCCACGGAAAGGGTAGAAGAATGAGAAAGCTCCATGTGTACTGACATGTAAAGATCTCTAAGATGTAGTAAGTGAAAAAAAGCTAGGTAGCAACCTATGCTGCCTTTTGTACACAAAAAAAGGGTTAAAATGTATTTCATACTTACTTTTATATGCACCAAGAAATTCTGGAAGGACATATGAGAAAATAATAAGGGAGAGGGAAGAAGTGGGTTCTAGGAGCTAGATGGATAGTAGACATGATATGAGGACTTACTATACACCTTTTTATATTTTTAAACCATGTGAATGTTTACTCAAAGTATTCCTCTTTAAAAATTACATTCACCACTGTTTAGAGTGCATGTTTTCTAAATGTATGACTTCTATTGATTTTCAGTAACATATAAAACTGGAGTCAGCCAGGAGCGGTGGTTAACACCTGTAATCCTAGCACTTTGGGAGGCCAAGGCGGGCAGATCACGAGATCAGGTCAAGACCATCCTGGCCAACATGGTGAAACCCCATCTCTACTAAAAAATACAAAAATTAGCTGGGCATGGTGGCACGTGCCTGTAGTCCAAACTACTTGAGAGGCTAAGGCAGAAGAATTGCTTGAACCGAGGAGGCGGAGGTTGCAGTGAGCCGAGACAGCGCCACTGCACTCCAGCCTGGTGACAGAGTGAGTCTACAAAATAACCAAGTACTATAAAACTTCTCTAGTATAGACAATC
Organism: Piliocolobus tephrosceles; assembly: GCF_002776525.5. Taxonomy (NCBI): domain Eukaryota; kingdom Metazoa; phylum Chordata; class Mammalia; order Primates; family Cercopithecidae; genus Piliocolobus; species Piliocolobus tephrosceles. The sequence continues at coordinate 5,074,463 of NC_045436.1, read as the reverse complement.
TCAAAATGACTTCTCAGATTTCTGCCCAACTGGCATATTTGTTTTAAAATTGCAGTTTTGGCCAGGCTCAGTGGCTAACGTCTGTAATCCCAGCACTTTGGGAGGCCAAGGTGGGCGGATCATGAGATCAGGAGATCGAGACCAGCCTGGGTAACACGGTGAAACCAGTCTCTACTGAAAATACAAAAAAATTAGCTGGGAGTGGTGGTGGGCGCCTATAGTCCCAGCCACTCGGAAGGCTGAGAAAGGAGAATGGTGTGAACCTGGGAGGTGGGGCTTGCAGTGAGCCTAGATCACGCCACTGCACTCCAGCGTGGGAGTAAGAGCAAGATTCCATCTCAAAAAAAAAAATAAATAAACAAACACTGCACTTTTGATACTTGCTACATTTAGTAACTAGATGACCTATTACCCAATAGAGGTCCATAAGTCAAAGAGCTGCTCTAGATAACAACTTAAAATGAGTACTACAGTTATCGAAGCGTTCTGCATTATATAATTTGCTCCCAAGTTTTCTCTATGAAATCATTTTTATAGAGATTTTCCTGACCTATACGTTCACATAAATCTGAAAGACTCAAACCAATGCACCTGAGGGACAATGCATCTGAAACAGGCTTTGTATTGCTTTGTAATTACCACCTACCATATACAAGGAAACATCTCATTTGTGATAATTAAGAGAACTTGTAAATGAAAGAGACCTCCCAAAAATCACCTAAAATTTTACGCTCATAAAATCTTTCCCTCCTTTCTTATTTGACTCAAAGCTAAACTATCTTCCTAGGCATGATTTCTAGGATAATCAGGTGTGAATTCTGTCAGTTATCACAGCTATTATAATTATCGTAATTGTCAAATATTAATAAAGTTTTTATGCCTCAGTTCTCTTGAGAAAAAGCATAACAAGTTGGCTCAAAGTATCTTAAAACGCTTTCTTTTTATTAGCTTCTATCTCAGAAATCCCATTAACCATGAATAAACAATTGCTTGAAATATACCAGTACCTTATTTTTGCTTCTTTTCCTGGAGGAGTTGAAGGGATAGACAGTCCACAAAGTTTGGAGAATTCTTCTTCATCAGCATATATAGCTGTGCTATGTAAAGGAGGATCTTTCAAAAGACAAAAAAGAAGACAACTTTAAAAGTCTGGCTATTTGGGCAATACTGAAGTTTATTACCTTACAATGGAGTACAAAACAATCTTTGTTCAACTAACAAAATCAAAATCAATTAAACAGGTCACTTCCCAAATGTTTTTGATCTCACACCTCAACAATAAAAATTTTAAACCCTATCACCAACAAACACATGAATATTTATGAATAATAAACCTTTATTACCGCACTTATATGGAATTATTTTTGGTGTTTGAAACAGGGCCTCACGCTGTTGCCCAGGCTGGAATGCAGTCGTGCGATCTCAGCTCACTGCAGCCTGGAGCACCTAAGCTCAAGAGATCCTCCTGCCTCAGCCTCCTGAATAGCTGGGACTACAGGCACATGCCACCATGCCCAGGTAATTTTTAAATTATTTGTAGAGACAGGGTCTTACTATGTTGCCCAGGTTGGGGAAATTTTAATGAGATAAAAATATAAATCGGAAATCTAACATTTTCTTTCCTCATCCCTGTCAGGTGTCATACACTCTGCATTAGAAACCACTGCATTGAACTATAAACTCTACAGGCCTAGAGAGGTCACCTCACAAAGTGCCCTGCATATAGCGGGCACACAGTATTTTTGAATGAAAAGCCCTTTGGGGAGATTCCAGGCCGCCCTTCAACTTAAAGCCTTTTGGGGAGATTCCAGGCCTCCCTTCAACTTAAAAAGGAAATTCTGGCTGGGCACGGTGGGTCACACCTGTAATCCCAGCACTTTGGGAGGCTGAGGCAGGTGGACCACCTGAGGTCAGGAGTTCAACACCAGCCTGGCCAATATGGCAAAGCCCCATCTCGACTAAAAAATACAAAAATTAGCCAGGCGCAGAGGGGAGGGGAGCGCCTGGAATCCCAGCCACTCGGGACGCTGAGGCAGGGAGAATTGCTTGAACCCGGGAGATGGAGGTTGCAGTGAGCCGAGATCACGCCGCTGCAGTTCAGCCTAGGTAAGAGAGCAAGTCTTTGCCTCAAAAAAAAAAAAAAATTCTGACTCCGGCTACCTTAAAGACATTATGCTAAATGAAATAAGCCAGTTACCAAAGAACCAACTGTTGTATGCTTCCTTTTACATCAGATTCCTAGAAAGCAGAATGATGGTTGCCAGGAGTTGAGGGGAGAACAGGAAGTTGTTTAATAGAGCGTTTCAGTTAGGAAAGATGAAAAAGTTCTGGAGACAGATGGTGATGATGGTTGCACAACAATATGAATGTATTTATCTGCTACAGAGTTAACACACTTAAAAAAGGTTAAAATGGTAAACTATATTTTACCACCCATACCCCCCACCAATACACTCACACCCACAATGAGGTGCTGGGATGGCTAGAATAAAAAACTCAGTAAGTTTCGGTGAAGCTGTGCAGAAACAACAACTCTCATACACTGCCATGGAATTATAAAGTCATGTAGCTGCTTTGTAAAACAGTTCCTTAAAAAGTTATAAATAGAATTACCATAGGACTCAGCAATTCTGCTCCCACTATATGCCCAAGAGAAGTGAAAAAAGCCCACAGAAAAACTCATACACAAATGTTCACATCAGCATTATTCATAGTGGCCAAAAAATAGAAACCACCGAAATGTAACTGATAAATGGATAACAAGTTGTGGTATATTCAAACAATGGAGTATTGCTGAGCTATAAAAACGTGTAGGAATGAAGTAGATACACACTACAACATGGACAAACTCTGAAAACACAAACTAAGTAAAAGAAGCCAGTCACAAAGGACCAGAGTCTAGGATTCCACTGATGTGTACAGAAATGGCAAATCTGTAGAGACAGGAAGGAGTTTCATGGCTGCCAGGGGCTTGAAGGAAGGGGAAAGAGGGAGTGACCACTCATGGGTACAGGGTTCTCTACAGGATGATAACAATTTTCTGGAATTAGATAATGCAGACAGTTGTACAACCTTGTGAATAAACTAAAAACCAATGATGTGTACACTTTAAAAGGGTGAATTTTATGGTGTGAATTCATTTCCATTTTTTAAATTATGGGGTTTTAGGTTCAGATCTTTTAGATTTACATTTTAGACAGATAGGACATTTTTATCAAGTCATAATAAAAGACATTATTCTGGTGAATATATTTCACCTTATAAAATGTATAATACTTTCTTTTATTAACAAAAAATTAAACCAAAGCCTTCAAAATTCTCTTAAAACTTATTCCAGCAAAAATGCCTGACTACTACAGTTCTAGATGTGGGGGCACATGGCATTTTCTCTGTCATTTCTGGCCTCTGGAGTGCCCAGTGACACAAGCAGCTCACCCTGACAACTCACACACTCCTGGCCAGCCAGGTACTGACCTTTTACCTCATACTCCAAGGAACACAGGTGAAGCTCTCCCACTGGCTCTCCCGAAGTTTAGGACATGAGTTTAGGACAAAGGAAAATTACCCATACTCTTCTCCTCCCTAAATTAATGGCTCTATCAAATGGTAGAATGAAGTGAGAAATGTATTCGATGTTCCTCTTGTTACAGAGTACTATAGTAAGTGTCCTCATGTGACTGGATTGTTAACGAATACCACTAGAAGCGTGCCACCACTTTGATAATGTTCTTAGTTTCAATGTACCTAGACGTGAGAAAAATTAATTCAAATTATCAAGTACTCCCCTGAGAATATTATATTTACATGCAGGCAACTAATTTTTATATTTGAAGATATTTCTATTTTTTATTATATCTGGTCTAAATGTTGTTGCTTTAGAGTTATGTTAGGATAAAGATTTAAAGTACTAACCAAAGGTCTCATCAGGTTCTTCATCTTTCTCATTTTCACCCAGCCTGCCAATGCTTGAGACATCAGAATTATCAGGAAAGTCGAACACGTCAATAGGCTTGCACTTTTGACCAGTTTTCTAAAAGTGAATAAAGTTGAAGTTATTGAGTTGGCTCTCACAAAGAAAAACAGGCTGATTTATGCAGCAAGAATATTCTTGTAATCACTGCTGCCTAAGGAAGCAATCCTTAAGCATGGGGTGATGGATTCACTACCTACCCCGATTGGGTCATTATACAACATAGACATGTATGGCAAGATCAAATCATACCCCACAAATGTGTACAATTACAATGTTTCAGGTAAAATAAAAAGAAAGAAGCAAGCTAACACTTTTTGGGGACACAGACTCTTTTGATAACCTAAGGCAAGGATTGGCAAACTTTTTCTATAAAGGATCAGAAAGTAAATTATTTTAGGCTTTGCAGGCCATAAGGTTTCTCTTTTGACTACTAACTCAATCACTGTCATGTGAATCACGACAGTAACCACACAGAAAAGAATGAGCATGGCTGTGTTCCAATACAATTTGACTTTTGAACACTGCAATCTGAATTTAATATCATGTTCACATGTTACGACATAGTCTTTTCATTTTATTTCAACCATTAAAAAATGTAATGTAAAAACCATTCTTAGCTTGCAGGGATATACAAAAACAGGTGGCAGGCTAGATTTGACCCATGGACCAGTTTGCCTACACCTCTGACCTAGGGAAAGTGATGGGTCCTATCTCTGGAAATATGCCCATATACCCAAAAGTTCATAAACAGTTTTAAGGGTACACATGGGTTAAAAACTCCTAAAGGACACCAGGGTTTACAGTTCAATACACTGATATGCCCATGAAGTCTGCTACCCCAAATCTAATGAAACATGAAAACATATATAAAATGAGAAAAACTTTCATGGTAGTTCCAGAAAATGTGGAAGGGTAGTATTAACAGATACGACAATAAGAAAATTCTGGCAAGTATAAAGGAGGTAAAATAAAATTGGCAAACCATATACAAACTTGACCATTCAGATGCCCCCAGTAAAAGAATCATTCCTGGAGTGCTTGTGGGTGGAATGCAAAGAGAGCTGGCAGGTCTTCCAGCCCCTCCCAAGGCATAGGGGGCCTCCACATGTAAGGCACTGCCTTGCAGAGGGAAGGACAGGAAAGCTGAATCCATTCCAGGCACTCCGGGCTTCCAGCTAAGGCTGGAGCTTAGATAAATCCCTCCGATGCACACTGGACTTTGGCTACCAATGGCAGGGGCAAAGCAGGACAGCTGAGAGAAACCCACCCAAAGAACCCGCGAAGTAATGCTGGGGTGGGAGCAGAGCGCTGAGCAAAATCCTGCAGGGGGATCCCAGGGTTTCCCAGAGGGGAAGAGAGCTATCCTCTTCAGGCTGGGGTAAAGGACTATGCAGGACAAAGAAAGCCCAGGGCAGAACAAGCAGAAGTAACTCCTTCCAGGGTGCTTGGCACTGTCATACACTGTTAATGTGAGATTACGATGCCAATCACACAAGCCACTGGAAAAAATATTGGAATTAGCAATCAAGAATGTTAAAGAAATGTACACACTTTAACATACATTTATTCTAAGACTCTATTCTAAAGAAAAGTAAACCTGTAATGTGAACTAAGAGGAGTATCATGAAATTATAAACAATTCTTGAAAAGTACAATGAGAAATGGCTTTAAGTGAAAAAAGTTTACAGCATTGTACAATTTTTACATGAAGCCAATTATCTAAACGAAAATAAAACCAACCTAGGCTCAGAAATAAAGGAAATTCTAAAACATTAACAAAAGTCATTTTATCCACTATACTGGAAAAAGTGTGAGGAAAATGAACACACTTTTTCACTACAAGAAACACTGAACTTGCCAAGTGAAGTCTACAAAACTGAGGTACCCAAAAAATGTTATTTTGTACTGTCGATTCTGAGAAAACCACAACACAAAAAGATAACTTACATCTTTCATGGAATGTGTTCTTTCTAAAGTGTTCTTCGATTGTCTTGCACTATTAAACAGCAAAAAAACCCCACAAGAGTTAGGAATTAGTTAAAATAACTGAGAAAACACCATAGTTATGATCCTTTCCACACATTTTTACCCCCCCCCCCCAAAAAAAAACCCATATTCCACAAATTTATTTTGTATAGGTCAAATCCTATCACCAATGTTATAAAATAACATACCTCTCCCCCTCAGGGACATGGAAAAGTTGGAATCCTGCTGTTAACTTTTTCCCTAAGGCCTTAATCAATCAGCAGTGATTGACTTTCTCTGCAGAGCTGAACAAAGGGGAGTTAGGCTAATGCTAAGTCTGGACACCTGCTCCATCCTGTGCCTGGCTCCCATACATCCTTTTCCCATTTAATTCTAACAGTCCTATAAGGTAGAAGTGAATCCCATGTTACAGATATATGCTTGACCACAGCAACACGGAGCCAGGAGGGAGACAAGCCTGCATTAAAATTTACATCAGTTCAAATCCAGGGCCTGCCCTCGACCTCCCTTCACACTCTCAGTTGGGCCATAGCTTCAAATGATAAAAGTTGTATATATATCTTCAACAAGCTTCAAGGAAACAGATGTAACAATGGTGACAAGAATAAAAACGGGAAATAACAGTGGCAGGAATTATATATTATTATTACTAATAATAGTGCCAGGAGTCAGTGAATATGTACAGACTATCCTCCACCAACCAGGCATCATACAACGGTACAGGAGGATACTCTGGAATAATACAGTACATAATTCCTAACTTTAAAATATGCCATGCAGATTGTAGCCGTATTTTTCTCATTTGTAGATAGCAAAATCAGCTTAGTGAGTCTAAACCAATGTTTTAGTATCCTTTTATTTGATATCATTTCAAGCTCACAGAAAAGTTGCAAACATAGTACAAGGACCTTCTGTATGCCCTTTACTCATTTGCTGTGGTATGTGTGTGACTGGAGACACTGTGCACCTCCACCCCTAAATACCACAATATGTCTTTCCTAGGAGGGCATTATCCTGCATATTCATGGTACAATTTCTAAAATCAAGAAATTTAACATTGATACCATAATCTAATCTACAGTTCATACCTAAATCACATAAATTGTCCTAGAATGCCCTTTTAAGATTGCCAGGCCAGCATTTTAAAAAAACAAAAATGGAAAATATAAAATGAAACATTGCACTGGATATACTATGTTCATAAGCCTTTTGTTTTGTTATGTGTGGATGTGTGCGCATGTGTACTAAGTGTGATGTAAAACATCATTACTGTGAATCACAGTTAAAAAAAAAAAAGTTAGAAAACTGTTCAGAGCGGTGGTTCCCAGACTTGAGTGTCATCAACATTCTCAGCAGGGCTTGTGAAACAGGTTGCTTGGCACCACCCCAGGAGTGTATGATTCAGTCCCTCTGGGGTGTGGCCTGGGATTCTGCATTTCTAACAAGTTCATGATTTATTTACTTAATTCATGAAACCTAAGGAAGAAGGTAGGACAAGTATTGGTTTTATGGCAGTTTTATAGATGATGATTCCGGGGTTCCTAAAATTTAAGTGACTTATCAAGGGTCACAAAGCCAAGTAACAGAAACACAACAAAAACTAGACCACATAAATTTCTTCATCTAAACTCTTTGAGCTGTCTTGTCCTTTCTCGGGGGGAAAAAAAAAGTCAAGCTTCCTCCTCGCTTTAGGTTGCAGTCAAGGTGGGGCTCTGAGAGACAGAAACCTCTGTGACAACCCACAGGTAAAATTTCTGGGCCAGGTGCGGTGGCTCCCGCCTGTAATCCCAGCGCTCTGAGAAGTCAAGGCGGGCGGATCATGAGGTCAGGAAATCGAGTCCATCCTGGTCAACATGGTGAAACCCCATTTCTACTAAAAATACAAAAATGAGCTGGACGTGGTGGCTCACGCCTGTAATCCCAGCTACTCTGGAGGCTGAGGCAGGAGAATCCCTTGAACCTGGGAGGCGGAGACTGCGCCACTGCACTCCAGCCTGGGCGACACAGTGAAATTCCGTCTCAAAAAAAAAAAAAAAAAAAAATTCTGTTGTATGTGCATTAGTGTGTTTTGGGAGGAGGCATGAACAGATTTCATGAGTCTCAAACCCAAAAATGTTAAAAAAAAAAATAATAATAATAAAGACAACAAAAACCACTAGCCTTTCGGATAAACTCTTTTCAGCTGAGATTCAAGGCTGACATTTTCTAATCCTCTTCTCCACTGGCCACAGGAGTCGGGTCTCGGTTTCCCCACCTAGCTGCGGTGTCCTGCTCCAGCTTTCCACCCTAACCCCGCATCTACCAGCACCACCTTCTCCAGGCAGCCTTCTCCGCCCGGGGGAACTCCTGTGCTCTTCAGACCGTCTCGGCGTACGGTTTTGTGCACGGTCTGCAGCAAGCCGAGACCCTTCCCGCCAGATCCAGGCCCGGCCTTGGATGGCCACTGGCCAACGAATCAGCGGCCAGCATTCTAGAGCGCGTTTCGCAACCGACCAAACGCACGCTTGCTTTGGATCAACAAAGACTGCTCGACCCATCCGGAAGAAAGGCGAGCGGCAGCTGCGCTCCCCCAGCCAGACTTGTGCTCCAGTCTGTGGTTTGCAGTACGAAAACACCAGGGTCTTCAAAATAAGAAAACTGATTCCCAGAGAGTAAACTCCACTAACATTAAAGTCTGGCAAATCGTAGGCAATAAGTATTTGCTGAATATTTTGCTTCCAAGCTAGCACTTTGACGCTCACTACTCTGGACGGCACGACTACCCCCGCACAAAACGACACGACACTGGTTAACGTCTTCCCGCCCGCCAGGCAGTGTTAGGCCGGCAGGCCCGTGCGGGTGGGAATCACTCTTATCCCCACTAGTCTGACGAGAAAGCCGGCGACCCGGGCGATTGGCCACTCGGGCGAGCTCCACAGTGGAGCACGAACAGCGCCGGGAGGCGCAAACCGCGGCAGGCGAGGAAGCAGTTCAAGCTGGTCTCCGTCCCCGCGCTCTGAGGGTCGGCAGTACTTACCTCTCAGGCCTGTGACGCCGCGACCGCCGATGCCTCCCCCGCGGAGCCATGATGCCGCTCTCCGCTCCCGCGCGACTGAAAGCTCCCGCCAAACCCCTCGCCGCTCCGAGCAGCCAATCCGGACCGAGCACGCGCGCGAGCGCAGAACTTCCTGAGCGGGTCCCAGGCTCCTCCCCGTCTTGGAGCGTGAGGGAAAACTGGGCCTGGCTATCACACCGCAACGGAACTGAAGTCCATGCCGCACAACCAGTCGCCTACGGTCCACGTCATGCCAAATTTTCCGGGCTTTCCTTCCCCCCGCATCGCCAGTTTTCCAGAGCCCGAAAGCCCCGGAGCCACGTGGGACCGCCCCTTGTGGGTGGGGAAAGGGGAGGAGCTAGTGTCCTGGAGTCTGTGGGCAGGTAAGTGGGTGGGCGCAGACCAGCGTTCGCAGCTGTTGTCGCTGAGGCTGCAGTCGTCTTGACAGACCCACAGGATTTGGCTTCCAGCCCCTGCTGCCTTTATCAGCTGTCTGAGCTTAGCATGTTACTTTACCTCTATCCCAGCACCTTCATTTGTAAATGGTCAGGGTTCCTTTTGTTCTTTTATTTTGTTTGTTTAAAAATGTGTAATGCACATGTAATTGAACCCTTACCTTACACCGCGTATAAAAATTAACGCAAAATGGATCAAAGACCTAAATATAAAGGCTAAAATTAAAATTAAAACTCTTAGAAGAAATCAGAGCAAAAGCTTCATAACATTGGACTTGGTGGTATGATTGATTTCTTGGGTATGATACCAATAGCAGTTTGGGATGATGGAAACGTTCTGGAAAGAGTGGTGGATGGATGCACAAGGTGAACGTACTTGATGCCACAGAACTGTAAACTTACAAACGGTTAAAATGCTAAATTTTGTTATGTATATTTTATTATGATAAAAAGTTAACGTTTCATGCATATAAAAGAATATAACATGTGTAATGTAAGGATAAAAACAAACATCCGTGTAACCCGCACTGGATGGGGATATGAATCATGATACGTAACTCTTGGGTACCCCTCTGAATGGCGCCCTCCTCCTCCAGAGAATAACCGCTCTTCTGATTTTATGTGTATCATTCCTGTGGTTTTCTACCTTGATATAGCCCCAAATGATGTATTGATTATTGCATGTTTCTAAACTTTATATGATATTTGGTAGGTATTCTGCAAACGTCCTTTCTTACTAAAGCTATTGCTTTTATTTTTTATTTTATTTTTCCATAAATTATTGGGGTGCAGGTGCTATTTGGTTACATAAGTAAGTTATTTTTTTTTTTTTTTTTTTTTTTTTTTTTTTTTTTGAGACGGAGCCTCGCTCTGTCTCCCAGGCTGGAGTGCAGTGGTCCAATATTAGCTCACTGCAAGCTCCGCCTCCTGGGTTCATGCCATTCTCTTGCCTCAGCCTCCCAAGTAGCTGGGACTACAGGTGCCCGCCACCACGCCCGGCAATTTTTTTTTGTATTTTTAGTAGAGACAGGGTTTCACCGTGTTAGCCAGGATGGTCTTGATCTCCTCACCTTGGGATCTACCCGCCTCAGCCTCCCAAAGTGCTGGGATTACAGACGTGAGCCACCACGCCCGGCCGAGTAAGTTCTTTAGTGGTGATTTGTAAGATCCTGGTGCACCCATCACCCCACTGCACCGTATATGTTGTGTTTTATCCCTTGCCCCCCTCCCACTCTTCCCCCTAAGTCCTCAAAGTCCATTGTATCATTCTTAATGCCTTTGCATCCTCATATAAATCTATTACTGTTAGATGTATCCGCAGTTGCATCTAAATCTGCATGTAGCTGCAGTTCATTTATGTTCAGTCTTTGGAATGCATAAGTAAATACTTCATATTTTATTTATCTGTTCTCTTGTGTGTGGGTGTATCAGTTGTTTGCAGTACTTTGCTGTTACCAACAATACAGCACTGAACACTCTTATAGGAGGTTTGCAGGGGACGTGTCTAAGAGCCTCTCTAGGGATAGATTCAGCAGGGATATTACTGCTATGTAGGATACAGAGTTCAGCTTTCCATGATAATACCAGTGTTTACACATTGTAGATTGTACAGTTTACACCCCCCCACTCCAAATACTATCAATATTCAGCATTTTAAAGACTTTTACATTATTTATCCAGTGAGTTAAAATGGGTTTCCATATGGGCATCCTGTTGGGTTTTGGTTTGCATTTCCCATAAGTTGATCATCTTTTTTACTGCTTATAGGCCATTCCTATTTCCTCTTCAGTGAAATGCTTGTTTACCTGGAAATCATGTGGGCAACTGCCATAGAAGGGAATCACCTGTAAGGTATTGAAGGTAGTTGCCTGTGGGTGGGTAGAAATAAGTTCCTGGAGCCACTAAAAGTAGTTGCCCTTAAGAGAGTGAGTGAGAAGCTCCGTTTTCTAGGAAAGGGTGTAGTCAAACCTTTTGTGCTTGCAGCTCTGAAAAAAGAAACTACCCAGTCAAAACAAGAAGGGGTTCAGCACTCTGGGTGGAAATAACAAACGCTCAACCCAAATACATGTAAATAATAAAAGAAAATCAGGAGCATGCATCACTGAAACGTCCAGGGTTAGAATGAGTGTGCAGCGGAGTTGGATGGAGAGGTTTGAGAAACCGGCGGGGCTCTAAGTCCTTTTGCTTGCCCACCTCGTATGTCAACTTTTCCAGGGGCCGGGTCTTCTGTTTTCCCTCTCTTCTTTCTGGATTTACCGAGAACTTATGATGCAGGCGTTGTCCTGAGTGATTAGTATCTGTTGACTCATGTAATCTTCTCAATTGCTCTATGCAGTAGGCACTGTAATCCCAGGTCTCAGCGGAGGATCCCAGGGAGCGGTCCCACTGACAGGAAGTGGTGCTGCCTGCGTGAGCTCCTGGGAGCCTGGTCCAGAGCTTGAAAGCCGGCGGCCATTCCATGTCTGTCTGAATTCCACTATTCAGAGAAAGAGACTCCATATCTCCCAGCCTTCCCAGAAAAAGGACTGCCACGCCTACCTGTATTAGGGCTCTCCAGAGAAGCAGAACCAATGTGCATACGGGGACAGCAGGGAGAGATTTTAAGAACTGGCCCATGCGAATGTGGAAGCTGGCAAGTCTGCAATCTCTGGGGACAGGCGCACAGGCTAGAAATTCAGGTAAGAGTTGATGTTGCCATCATGAGTCCAAAATCTACAAAGCAGGCCAAACGGCCTGGAAACTCAGGCGGAGGGTCTGTGTTGCAGGACTGAGGAAAATTCCTTCTTCAGGAAACCTCAGTCTTAAGGCCTTCAACAGATTGCATGAGGCACACCCACATTATGGAGGGTCATGTGCTTCAGTAAGAGCCTACTGATTGAAATAGTAATCACGCCTAACAAACGCCTTCATGGCAATACCTAGACTGGTGTTTGACCAAACAACTCGGCACCATAGCACAGCCAAGTTGACACCTAACATTAACCATCACACTGCCCCGAACCAATCCCTGTGACCGGGGAAATGGAATACACTCATTCCCTTCCTGGCACCACCTGGATTCCCGCTGGAACTGGAGTGGCGGGGAGCGGGCTATAAACTGGGAAAGGGGAAAATGCATGCTGCAGAGACAGATACATCCATGACAGAAACTTGCGCAGGGTTGTAGAGCTATTCATAGGGAAGCTAGATTCCAGCCCACTCCTGCCTTTGTTCCATGCTGCTTCCGCAGTTAGACTGTCAGTTTAGGGCAAGGATTCTCGGCTTGGGTGAGGGGAAGGCAGAGGGAAAGGGGTCTTCTAGGATGCCTGGGGCGGGGTAACCTGATAAAGCCAGTGGATGCTATCACAGGAAGGAGACTCCCCCGGGGTGCTCTGAGCAGAGGTTGTGTGAGAGCCCTACCTGCGATTCTGACCCAGAAGAGCCATCTCAGAGTTTCTGTAGTGATTTGTGTTGTTGAGGATGGAAACCACAGCATCTCTGCGAGTTTCTAGATATGGGAAGCCAGGTGGGGAGCCTGGTTTGGAGTGGCAGGAAGAGAACACAAAGGCTCATCATAAGCCTCGATATAAATGTGGGGGCTGGAGGCCGGTCAGGGGAGAAGGGTGTGTAGAGGGGAGAGGAGGTGCCCAGCAGATTCCAACCAATCAGAAAAGAAACTCCCCGCAAGGAGAAAGACGGGTTACTTTTTAGGAAGCCATGGCCGGTATTTTCCATGTTAAGATGGTGCCTGTGTTGTGCTGGTCTCTTTCCACCAGTTAACCATTAGTAAAGTTTGCTAAACTCCACAGCCTTCTGTGTCTAAGGGGCGGTGAGGAAGGAAGGATCCTTAGCAAGGTAGTCAAGCAGACGTGAGCAGAGCAGGAGAGGGCCTCTACAACCAGGAAAACATCTGAAGCTGGTGATTAGCAGCTTCCCGATAAGATCGGGTGAGTGAGCTCAAGCAAACGCGCTAAGAGGCAAAGTGATGGCGTTTAACTGGTAGACGGGAGAACGCCTCAACTGCGCATGTGCACAGCCTCGGTAAACACAGTGCGTTTGTGGCCCCTCCCAAGTGCTGGCAGGCCACTGCGCTTCAGGACAGCCCACCCCAAGGGAAGAATCTGGGGACAGGTAACACTGCCCCCGCCCTCAAAGCATGCTAACGTATAAGACCCCAAGTCAAAGGCCACACAGCACTTGAATCTCTCCTGTCCCCGCTTGGCCCTCTTCCAAGTGTACTTCCTTTTGTTCCTGCTCTAAAACTTTTAAACTTTCGCTCGGCTCTAAAAGTTGCCTGTCTCTCTCTCTGCCTCATGCCCGTTGGTCAAATTCTTTCCTCGGAGGAAGCAAGAACTGAAGTTGCTGCAGACCTGTGTGGATGCACTGCTATTAACGAGATAGTGTTCAGGGTGGGGTGAAGCATGCTTCTTAGAAGGGATGGGCTGAAAAGGCAGGAGTGGAGGCAGCGGGGTCAGGAGTCCTAGAGGTGATCTGGAGCAATGTGAGCAACTGCAAGGAACTTCAGGGACACCACAGGACCAGAGGCTTCAGGACACTGGAGGACATAGGTAGCGGGTCCTTAAGTTATATGCTTTCATATTTGGGAAATGGAAAAAAAAAACAACTATTGATTTTATTATACAAACTATAGAAAATAATGACAAAACTTTTGGGAGGCTTGGGATAAACTGAGTGCTTGGGCCTGGACACTTCCATGTGGAAATATATGTTCCCTGTGATGGAGGTTGATGTATATATGAGTTCCATGTTTTGGAATTGTTAGTTTGATTTTGATTGATTGATTGGATTGAGACAAGGGTCTCACTCTGTTGTCCAAGCTGGAGTGCTGTGGTGACTTCATAGCTCACTAGTCTCAAATTCCTGGCGTCAAGCGATCCTCCTGCCTCAGCCTTCCGAGTAGCTGGGATTACAGGCACATGCCACCACACCTGGGTAATTTTTGTGTTTTTCGTAGAGACAGGGTTTCGCCGTGTTGCCCAGGCTGGTCTCAAGCTCCTGGGCTCAAGAGATCCACCCACCTTGGCCTCCCAGAGTGCTGGGATGACAGGTTTCCGCCACTGTGCCTGGCCTCATTAGTTTGATTTTAAGTGAGAATATTATTTTCTATCTTAAGAAGATAAGAGAAGAATGTGGAGAAGATAAGAGAAGAATGTGGAGGCCCCTGGATACACAGAAGGACGCCATTTCTTATTGGACTCAGCTTTTCTCCAGGGAGCTCTTCTGTTGAATTTTCTTTTCAGCACTGGGTCCACCAGGGGGCAGATGAAGAAAGGGCCTGGAGATTTGACGATGTCATTGAGCACAGAGCTCCTCACTTTCAGGCGTGGTAAATACTGCTTCAAAGTCAGTTCAAGACGATGAATAAGACTAGACATTTTAGCTGCCCTTGCTTAACCCTTTTCCCCTTTCACATAAATGATATTCTTCCACAATTTATTCGATCCATTCCTGTCCATTTCCCATAAGGCAAAGTATGATTTTCTATGATGGAGAGGAAAAGAACTGATGTCTCAAATTTTCCCACTTTCTTATATAACTTCCTACAGCACTTACTAATTATTGGGTACACAGGAACATCTCACTCAACTTGGCAGTTGAATGAAGTTGTTATCTGTTTTAAGCAGACCCATTGTTCAACCTCTGTAACTATGACACTGCAAAACAGACTTAACACATCCCAGGAGGGCAGAGATGGCGGAGCAGAGGAAAATCCTTTCTCTTGGATGTTCTCTTTAAGAAAAAGAGGAAATAAAATCCAGAAAGGAAGTACTCCTCACCTTTTACAGTTAGAGGGCAGAAAGATTTTTTGTAGCAAACAACAATGACGTTAGATCTCTTCTTATGTCACATGCTTTTCAACATTTCTTGGGTGCTGTTACCCGGCTGCTGAACTTATTTGCTGTGTAACTAATGTTGTTTTACTTTTTCCAGACCTAACTGGCACTGCTCCTACCCAAGCTGCGATCACACGGCTAAATAGGTCTGGCCAGTACATCATGACCATGCAATATCTCATGCTTCAAATTCCATTCTCAGCTCCCTAAAGGGCCAGCAGAGTCTGGTGCTGGGACCCTGGCAGGAGCATGCTAGCAAAATTCAGGATTTCTTTAGCCAAGGAATGGCAGACTTCCAACCTGCATAAGCAGTAACTTTACAACTGAAACGGATGTAAAAAACCTGAGAAAGAGAAAATGGAAGGACATCCCAGAGAAAAAGTGTGTTTTTTTTTTTTTTTTTTAAGGAAATAAGGACAGAAAAATAAGAAATAAAATGTCTACAGTAGAGTCTTGTGTCTATAACTCTCCCTCCAGCTGTGGTTGGAAAAGAACTTTCTGAAAAAGGTTTTCACCTCTGTAATGAACATGCTCACTCTGACAGCACTTTTGGTTGACCTGAGAGTACACACGGCTGTGAGGCTGACCTTGTTCTGCCAGTGTCCTGACCTCAGCAGCCCTTACTGCTCAGGCAGGAATGGACTCAGCAGACGGTACCTGGCAGACATGCCTCCCAGGCGATGCAGGAACCTTCTTCATAGAACCTGCTCTAGAACGAAACCTCTGGCTGCTCCCCTGCACCTCGTAGGCCAGCTGTCTCACCCCTTGTCATTGAGCATAAAGATCATTATCACCCAGGCCACAAACATGCCGTTTGTTTCCTAGGCTTAGAGAATCAGGGAAGGGTTCTAAGGGAAGTGCCATCTCCAATCCTGTAGGAGCAGCCAGGCCAGGGTGAGAGTGCTCTGGGGAGGGAGGCCAGCTCTTTTGCGGTGAGCAAAAGTAGGATGCACTTTGGGAACTGGAATAACTGAAGCATGGCTGGAACAGAGTTAGGCAAGTGGCAAGAAATTAGACCAGGTTCCCCACTCCTCAAAGTGTAGCACGAAGACCGGCAGCACTGGTGTTCCCGGGAAGCTTGTTAGAAATGCCGAATTGTAGATTTATTGAATCAGAATCTTCATGTTAAGATCCCCAGGTGGCTGGGCAAGGTGGTTCATGCCTGTAATCCTAGTACTTTAGGAGGCTGAGGCTGGAGTTGCGCTTGAGCTCAGGGGTTTGAGACTAGCCTGGGCAACATGGTGAGACCTTGTTTCTACAAAAACAAATCAACAAATTAGCCCGGTTTGGTGGTGTACGCCTGTGGTCCCAGCTACTTGGGAGGCTGAGGCAGGAGAATCCTTGAGCCTGGGAGGTGAAGGCTGTAGTGAGCTGTGATCATACCACATACTGCAGCCTGGGCAACAGAGCAAGACCCTGTCTGAAAAAAGACAAACAATTCTCAGATGGCTGGATGCACAGTCAATCTTGAGAAGCCCCTCTCTCACTCCATGAAGCAGTTCAGACTAGAGAGCAGGAAGCCTCTGGACGATGAAGCAGGAGAATCACATGGTAAGACTTGTGATTTAGAAAAATCTTTCTTGCTGCAGAATGGGTAAGCATATAGGCAGCAAGGGGGCCAACTAACAGGCTGGTGCAATGGTCCTGGCAAGACGTGGCCTCCGCCCTCAGGAGTGGGAATGGGGCATGGAGAGAGGTGGCCAGATTTGGTAGCCGATAGGAGAGGCAGCAGCAGGAACTGGTGGCTGAAGCTGCCTGGAGCAGCCCTGGAACTTCTCCCAAATGCATGGCCCACTGACAGCTGGGCCTGGGTGGGGTCCAGGCGCTGGCAGCAGCACAGCAGGGTGGGGAGTGCAGTATCAGTGGGTGTGGGACTCCAAAACCAGAGTCCTTCTGTGTCTGCACACGTCGCCTGGTGCGGAACGTGAGCAAACTGGTTTTCACATATGCTCCGTGTGTGTCCCGTTCAATGCATGGTGCTTCGCTGTCCCTGCAGCTGGGCTCTGGGGTTGGTACTTCTGCTGCTCATTCTCCAATTTGAACAATCCACATGCAAAGCAGGAAGTCTGCCTGGAGTTCTTGGGGAGAAATACTGTAGCGTTAGTTAGTATTGAGCAAGGACGATTTCGGCCAGAGAAATTTGATGGTCAAACCCACTCCCCATGCCCGATAAAAGTCTCAATAAAAAAGAGTGACTAAGAACTTACATGCAAAATATGTTGATGAAAAATCCTGTTTTAGGCCAAGAACAGAATCCCTCGGCACCTGAAGAACACAGCTTAGAAGCAAAATTCCTTTAGCAAGACTTGTACCTTTGGAGCAAGTCAACCATGCAAAAGAGTTGATTGAGTCCAAAGGAAAACTCTAGATCGCTGTTCATGCCAAATACATGAATAATAAGATGGGAAAATTTCCCTAATTCCTCTTGCTGAGTAAAGAAGTGAGTTTAATCTAAACCAACACATACCAAGGCATCTACTGCAGAGTACAGTGGTGAAGAGTCAGCCAGGGTAGGGCACTGGGCGGGGGGTCCCTTTGGCAGGCTCCAGACTAAGCCGGAGTGGAGGTTTCTCAGCACTGGGCACCAACACTGCTCTGCTGACAAGAGTTGGAAGGGCTGTCTCTGTGCTGGGAGCCTAAGGAGAATTCCCTCCAGTCAGATTCAGGGCTGCAACCATTTTCATAATAAAAGAAGAGGGGGCTGGAGGCTGAGGAAGGGGAGGGATGCTGTGGGCCTGACTAGTCTAACTGACCCGTGGCCCTTTCCTGTTCTGGTCCTACTGGGACCTTCTGCTCTTTGTCCACCTGCTGTGCACCGATGGGGGTCAGAGTGGCAGGTTTCTCTTCTGCCTAGGCTGCTGTGAAAGGAAACAGCAACTGGAAATACGAAAACATAAAAAGGAAATTCCAGAGTCCCTGGCATTTACCTTCCTTCACCTTATGGCATGACTAACGTAGCACCGCAAACAGGTACAATTACAATGGAAAGTTTAGCTGCACCCGAGGATTGGCTACTTAGGAGAACTTACTCAACAATGATTGGGCACTCAGGGTGCTCAAGGCATTGGGCTTCGCATCAGAGGGGAAGGAACAGCAAAAAGGTGATCCGGACGCTCAGAGGCCGTGGAGTCAGCAAATCCAGCTCAGCCACTTAATAGGCATCTGAACTTGGACAAAATAGCTGATCCCTCCAAGTTGTTTCTCATCCATAACAAGGAGGTAATACTTAACTGAAAAAACAAAAACAAAAAAACAAACAAGAAAAACCACAGAAGTACCAGCCGGGTGCGGTGGCTCACGCCTGTAATCCCAGCACTTCGGGAGGCTGAGGCGGGTGGATCACAAGGTCAGGAGTACGAGACCAGCCTGGTCAATATGGTCTGTACTAAAAATACAAAAATTAGCCGGGTGTAGTGGCGGGCACCTGTAGTCCCAGCTACTTGGCAGGCTGTGGAAGGAGAATCGCTTGAACCCGAGAGGTGGAGGTTGCAGTGAGCAGCGATCGGGCCACCGCACTCCAGCCTGGGTGACAGAGCGAGACTCTGTCTCAAGGAAAAAAAAAAAACCCAGAAGTATTCAGATAGCTCCCTAATCTTTCCACCCCAATCACCATGGGTCTACCTGACATCTAACCCACATCGCCCAGTCTTCTCCTGTTGTAATGGAAGAGTCCTATCAAAGGCCAGTCTCGCCACTAACCTTCAGCTCTAACCCTCCCCACCTCCCGAGCTGGCCCTTTCCTAAATCATTCTCTTTCTCTGCTGGATCACTCTCACCAGCATGTCATTCTACTCCAGTATCTCCCATCTTAGAAACCACCACTACCTGCAAGCAAAAGCGAACCTCTCAACCCCACATCTCTCTGCAGTTATCGTCCATTCATCTCCACTTTCTTCACAGCAAAATAGCTATTTACCCTTTATCCTGACCTCCTGGGAGTTCATTCCTCAATGTGCTCCAGCAGGCTCTGTCCTCCCTATTCTGCTGGAGCAGTTACTGCCAGGGTCACCACCACTGCTGAATGCAGTGGACTATCCCCATGTTATTCTACCTTAAAAAAAAAAATTGTACAGATGGAGGTCTTGCTACGGTTGCCCAGACTGGCCTCGAACTCCTGGCCTCAAGCAATCTTCCAGCCTCAGCCTCTCAGTGTTGGGATTACATGCATGAGTCACCGTGCCTGGCAACATATTTTGCTTTTAACAGCATATGCCTTAACCAGTGCCTCTTATGCCTTTCCCACAATGCCTTTCTGCCTTGGCTGCAGGGACCCCATACTCTTGGTTTTTGGTCGTTCCTGCAAGGCAGGTAATTCTCAATCACCCTTGCCAGCTCCTTCTTTAACCGTCTCATCAGAGGGCCCCAGGACTCTGTTTTGGGTCCTCTACTGCATTTCCTATCTACACATCTTCCCCGGGTTAACTGATAAAGTCCCACAGGTCTAAATCCCTTCTCTAGCTGATGGCTTTCTGAACTGTTCTCTCCAGCTGGAGCTGTCTCCTGAGCCTAAGCCGCAGACTCGTGTGGTCTAACAGGAACCTCAAGTGAAAACTTCCAGTTCAAGCTCTTGATCCCCTCCTCCTAAACACATGCCTTGGCATCTTCCCCGTCTCAGTAAGCACAGCTCCACCATCTACCTCAGTAGGCTCATACCCCAAGCGCTCTCTGCTCCTGGTTCCTCCCACACAGTGGTTCTACCTCCAAACTGCTTTCAAATAAATTCCTCCTCCAGCCGCTGCCACCCACTTGGCTCAAGCGGCCGTCGCACACTATACTGTCTCCAGCTGTCTCTGTGCCTCTCCTCTTATCCCTCGGCAGCTGTTCCCAAAAGGGGAATTCAAGGAATGTCACTCCTTGCCCCAAACCCTTTCCTCCTGAACCAGTGGAAGACTGAGATTCCCTGCAGGCCAGCAGGGCCTGGTAACCCGGCCCCGCATCATCAACTTCTTTCCAGTCCACTCTTTCCCTTGCTCATGAGGCTTTAGACACGTCAGCTTCCTTTCAGTTCCTTGACTGGATCGAGCTCTTTCCCACCCCAGGGCCTTGCACCCACTACTTCTTTTGTTGGAAAATGTTTCCTCCAGAGCTTTGTAAGGCTTTCTGTTCATTCTTTGGCTTATCCCCCCAAATGTCACTTCCTCAAAGAGACCTTTTTCTGACTACAACGCTTAAAAATGGGCACGGTCAATACAACTGCTTTCTTCAAAGCATCCGTCACAATCGGCATTATTCGTTTGTTTTCTTGTCAGTTGCCTCCTTCTCTCTCTCCATGAGGAAGTAAGCCTCCCCCGGGCAAGGGTCTCGTCCGCCACACCTCCACAGCATACAGTAGTGCCTGGCACGTAGCTGATAGTAAATACATCGTTATGGACTGACCACCCATCTAACAGGGGTTTTGTGAGAATTCAATGAGAGCATGTGTGAAGAGCACAGCATGGCATACTGCCTGTTAGCAAATCCGCCATACCTATGGCTATTATTATGTCCATGGTCGGTGATTCGTGGAAGTTCTGGGGAATCATGTGAACCTGCATATCTGTGACTCATGCATATGTTTTTCCTAATACAGAGTATCTGTCTGTTTTGTTTTTTTGAGATAGGTTACTGTTCTGTCACCCAGGCTGGAGTGCAGTAGCAGATCATGGCTCACCATACCCTTGACCACCTGGGCTCAAGGAATCCACCCACCTCAGCCTCCCACGTAGCTGGGACTACAGGTGAACACCACCGTGCCTGGCTAATTGTTTTATTTTCTGTAGAGATGAAGTCTCACTGTATTGCCCTGCCTGGTCTCAAATTCCTGGGTGCAAGCAATCCTCCTGCCTCGGCCTTCCAAAGTGCTGGGATTACAGGCATGTGCCACCACAGCTGGTGAGTGGTGTTTCTATCAAGCTTTTGTTCTTGATGGATTTGGGGTTTCATTTTTGCTAAGTTATAAAACCAGACTAAAACTCTGGGAAGTGGCATTAACCTCTATGGGGGCAAAAAAAAGCCATTAGATGGGAATCAAAACCATTTGTACTGAAGCTTGGAGGCAGAACCGTTGGCACCAAGCAGTCCACCAGGTCTTATCAGGAAGTTCAGTGCCAAAAACACACAAGAAGGAACAGCAATCCACAGCGTGAGGTTCCGAGTTCAGTCTCGGGAAGCAGATGGCTAGCTCCAATTCTGTCTGGGGGCACGACACTGATGAAATTATTGGTGTGCTTCCATTTCGTCATCTGCAAACTGGAATAATGGCGGCATTTGGCTCAAAAGTTTGTAAGTATAAAATGGGTAATCTACGTAAAATGTTCCTGGCGTGCAGCAACACATTTTAATTATTACAATAATCCACAAATAGGGAGTGGGACAAAAATATTTAACGACCACATGCCAAATAGACTTAAAAATAGATTGCTTTCCGAGTTTAGATGTGAAATGAGGGTATGGCAGGGCTGGGGCCTGGGAGGGGGCCCTGGGGAGCTCTGAGGGCAGCAGGGCTGCTCTTGCCAGACCCTCACTTCCCCACTTGGGCCTCCTGACTCAGGTCCTACCGGAGACTTCAGCTCTCAGGGAAGTTGCAGAAAGAAGTATCAGCATGCCAGGGGCCTGGATGGAAGAACGGACTGCCACACAGCCAGGCAAACAACTGTCTGGGAATCAATCATAGTTTTTCTTTTCTGTTCTGGCTGGAGAGAGACCACTGGGCTTTTGAGGTGGTTTTGATTTGAGGGAAGAAGCACCGTCACATCTCTAGTGCTGTTAAGGAGGCACTGAACCCTAGCAGGGCAGTGAAAATTAAGAATTAAAAACAGTGTTTAGGGATTAATATCTAGAATATATAGAGAACTCAATAACATAAAAATCCCAAGCAACTCATTTTTTAAAAAGGGGTAGAGGATTTGAATAGACATTTCTCCAAAGAAGATATACCAGTGGTAATCAAGCATGTGAAAAGATGCTCAACATGACTGATCATCAGGGAAAGGCAATCAAAACCACCACGAAACAACACTTCACATTCATTAGGACAGCTACTACTGAAAATAACAGAAAACAAGTGTTCGTGAGCATGTGGAGAAACTGGAACCCTTGTGCATTGCTGGTGGAAATGTAAAATGATATAGTTGATGTGGAAAACAATATGGCATTTCCTCAAAAAAAAAATGAAACATAGAATTACCATATGATGCTGTTCTACTTCAGGGCATATATACAAAAGAAGTGAAAGCAGGGACTCCACAGAATTGTACACTAGTGTTCACAGCAGCATAATTCACAATAGCCATAGGGTACGAACAATTTGTGTGTCTATGGATGGATGAGTGGGTCAGCAAAACGTGGCCTATACACACAATGGAATATTATTCAGCCTTGCAAAGGAAGGAAATTTCTGGCACATGCTACAACATGGATGAGCCTTGGGGACATTATGCTGAGTGAAATAAGCCAGTCACTAAAGGACAAACACTGTATGATTCCACTTATATGAGGTACCCAGTCAATTTAATAGAAACAGAAAAGAAGTGGTGGCTGCCAGGAGTTTAATGGGAGAGGAGAACGGGGAGTTGTCATTTAACGGGCACAGAGTTTGTCTGGCAAGATGAAGAGCTTCTGCAGCTGGATGGTAGCGATGACAGCACAGCAGTGTGAATGTCCTGAATGCCACGGAACTGTACGCTGAAAAATGGTGACGATGCTAACTTTATGTGTATTTCTCCATGATTTTAAAAGAGCCCAGTGTTTATTATCAACTTCACTGCAAGAGGAGCTTTGTTCAAAATTTCAGCTATTTGTTCAAAAGATTTATTTAATGAACATCTATTAGTTTCTAAGCCCTATGTTTAGTGCTAAGGGAGAGGGGAGAAAGGAAAGGCCTTAAAAACCTTACACTTCATCAGGAGAGAAGGGGAGGAAGGTAAGCTGAGAAAAGACATGAGAAGGATCTGCATTAAAAAAATTCCTGCCAGGCACAGTGGCTCACGTCTGTAATCCCAGCACTTTGGGAGGCCAAGGCAGGCGGATCACCTGAGTCCAGGAGTTCGAGACCAGCCTAACCAATATGATGAAACCCCCATCTCTATTAAATATACAAACATTAGCCGGGCATGGTGGCACACGCCTGTAATCCCAGCTACTCAGGAGGCTGAGGCAGGAGAATAGCTTGAACCCAGGAGGCAGAAGTTGTGGTGAGCTGAGATCGTGCCATTGCGCTCCAGCCTGGGCAACAAGAGCACAACTCTGTCTCAAAAAAAATTATTTTAAAGGGCAGGCTGGACTCAAACTCCTGGGCTCAAGGGATCCTCCTGCCTCAGCCTCCCATGTAGCTGGGACTATAGGTGCATGCCACTGCCCCCCGCTAAGATAAGGATCTGAATAAATAAAAGTGGAAGAATGGATGAGAGAGCATCTGCACAGGGCTTGATGTGCACATCATCACGCCAAACAGAATTTAAGAGAGGAAACTAGATTTAAACACAACAGGCTTGGAAGAAATTGGGGGGCTGATTCATTAATACCTGTGGAAAAGAAAATCTTTAAAATCGTAACAGAAAGAATAGGGTAGAGATAGAAGAAAAGAAACAAGAAAAAGTTGGCTGCTATAAAGAGACATCTAAAATAATTCTACAGTAAGAGAATACTAAATACTGCTAAAATACAATAGTGGAATTAAATTCACCACAGAATCACCAGTTACAGCCAGAATAACCTGAAATCCATTTTCCAGCAAGGAAGCTGCATTTTCAGGACCTTCTCTGTTATTCACACCATGACTTTCTTTTCCACAACCAGTTAGGACTTTTGCCACAGACAACCTGGTGGGAGGCTCGGGTCAGTGTCTGTCAGTGTCTGAGGCCAGCTGAGTTAGAGGGGGGTGACTAAGAAGAAAAGGAGACAACTGGGAAGGATTCCAGGCCCAGGGCCATTCTTGCTCTTTGCTTGTGCACATTACAGGCTGTTCTGAATATTCAATGCGACATTAAAAAAGCTGCCTCACTCCCTGAAATGCAGAAATATTTATTTTGGTTTCCTTCATTGTTTTTGGAAATTCTGTTTTGGTTTATAAAACATAGAAATAGCCAACACTTAAAGCAAACATTCAAAACCCCAAGGTGACAAATTATTGACTTTTTGTGCAATTAAGAATACATTTATGAAGTTAGGCTAACAAATAGTGTTATTACAATGACAATTCTTTAGTGCAAGCCCTGTTGTGCTTGTATATAATACACGTACTCTCACATACCCCAAAACAGCTGCTTTAAATGTACAAATGACAGCTCAATTCAGTCAAATGTGGCAAAGACTCACAATAAAGTGAACTGCTGTTAATTTCCCAAATTAACTTTAAAAATCCCTGGAGAAGTTAATCCCAGGAAATGAACTTTCCAGATTTCTACATCCTAGAATTTTGGCTTCTCAAACACATTTCACAGAAATCAGGTAGCATTATAAGAACATTTACTTATTACTGTCCATTTCAATAAGTACCCAAGTATATTTACTCCCTTAATATCTTTAAAGAAATGCTTGCCTGAGAGTTTATTTTTTGGGGAAAAAGGCAAGTTAATCCCAACATGATCTTTTGATATGAAAACCACATTAAAAATCTGTTGGCCAGTACACAGAGTGAGTGGTTCAGTGAAGATAAAGTAAACAGTTATTCAGGCGTCATAGCTGAGCATGGCTGATCCAGGTAACTCTTTCTTGAAATGCTTGTCTTCACTAGAGAATCTAAGGCAGATTTTTAAATAACCCCTGAAAAAGGATGGAATGGGGGAATCAGGCCTGGAGAACACAGTCCAAGAGCATTCTGCCATGAATGAGAATCCATGCGTTCTGATGAGCACCCATTTGCCGGAGGCTCCTTATCTGCACGGTTCTGAGTTGGATCTGCCCTTCTGCTTACTGGAAACCTTATGCTCCAACAGAAACCACACGGGACTGGAGAAGAACATGAGTTTCATAACCCTTATCAATCAGAAGGGTTCTGTGAATGCCTGTGAGAAGGGGCAGCAGCAGGGATTTTAAAAAATCTCTGGTCCGCTTGTGAGATTCTCCAGCCAGGACAGTTGTTCTTATTTTTAAAGGGAACACTTCCCTCTAGTGCACTGTACTCTTTAGAGCAGCAGACGGCTGCAGAATTTGCAGCAAGTAGCAGACATCTCAGAGAGAGCAAAGTCCTAACCCCTTGAATAGAAAAACAGGGAGACAGAAGATTTAAAACCCACCTTTTTAACTGAGGAAGTCTCAAATAACTTAGCACATTTATAGTTTCCCCTTTACAATTTTTAAGGCTCATTTTGGAGAGTGTGTATCACCATAAACATGGTCTGCAACATGAGGTGACTGTAAGGCAGTGTTCCGTTTCCTCTACCGTTCCCATGAGAAGAACCCCGAATGGACAAGTCAAACACGAACGCTTCCTTCCCTACACTTGCTGTATTCAAAATTACCAACAAGAAGGCCACCAGCAGGAGAAGAGATTGTGGAACTGTGCCATTTCCTCTGAGCTTTCTTCACACTAAACCTTGATAGTGGAATAAAGTTCATCTATCTGCGACCTGAAATAGTTCCGCAGTTCTGGCCTTTTCGCCTTCATTGTTGGAGTCAGAAGGCCATTGTCGATAGAAAATAATTCAGGGTGCAGTGCGATGCCTTTGACCTGCCAATAAACAAGGCAGTTAAAAGAGGAAAGAGGACACAGGCCACCGGTCTAAAAAGCACGTAAGCCTTGGAGGGGATCAACATCCTCCAGCCATCCAATCTATCCTCTCATTTCAGCCAAGCTGCACTTTCTCCACAAAGGACAGGCACCCTACTCTTAGGACAGGATTCAGGATCACATTCTGATGTCCAGGAAAAGAGAACACATGCTCTTGATTTAAAAACCTTTCCCCTGTCAAACCGCTCCATTATTTATTCCTCATGCATGTCTTTAGGTCACCCCATATGTTTATATAATCTACCTGTAAAACATCTCCAAGTGGAAAATTTATTTTACAGGAATTCATGCACTCAGATGAAGGTCATACCTGTTCAAATGGTTTTAGACCAGAATCCTTCCCAAGTCTCACCATGTCTTCGAGGATAGCTTTTTTGACATCCTAATAGGGTAAGAAAAATAAATTACTTCCTCTGTTGGAGGTCCCTGAATATCTACAGGTACATTTAATGCCAAGTTCTGATGAGGACAGACTGGACCCTTCAGAACCTTACCTTATTTCGGCACAGTTCCTCAAAGGACCCATCAAATCCTCTCTTTTGGGCCCAGGAACGTAATGTCTCGACATCTGGTACCACAATTGCAATGAGAAATGCCTTTAACACAGACAAATGAGTCATTACATAGCTTGATCCAAATGCTCTAAAACAGGGGTTATTTTTCTGTCTTATGGCCCCCTGGGAGAATATGATCCAAGTTATGGTTCATCTCTTCAGAGCATACTACCCCCCCTCCCAGGAGTTCATTCAGCCCAGATTAACAACTCCTGGTTCTAAAATGTGGATGGTATCAGGAATTTTGCAATTAGTGTTTTTAAAAAACCACTGGAAATAACAATCTAACAAACCTCTAATTTGTATTTACTTCTGTATACTTATTTTTTAAAAGCAGGGTCAAATAAACAAGGTGATGGATATCAGAGGAACACGATGGATATCATGAGACAGGAACAAAAAGGGAGCCTGTCTCATGCTTGTAATCTTAGCACTCTGGTAAGCTGAGGAGGATCACTTGAGGCCAGGAGTTCGAGACCAGCCTGGACAACATAGTGAGACTCCATCTCTACCAAAAATTTAAAAATCAGCTGGGTGTGGTGGCTTGCACCTGTAATCCCAGCTACTCAGGAGGCTGAGGTAGGAAGATCCCCTTGAACCCAGGAGTTTGAACCTGTAGTGAGCTATGACTGCCACTGCACTCCAGCCTGGACAACAGAATGAGCCTATCTTTAAGAAAATAAATAAATAAAATTTATATAGGTTCATTTTTTAAGAAAAATCTCTAATATCCCATTCTTTATAGTCTAGTAACAATAAAATTAAATAAAAATTAAAGAATGAGAAGATTCTAGATCAAAGGAAAATAGCTGCAATCTCAAAGAAAAATAAGTGCATTCTCTTATAAGAAAATATCCTTCTAAAATAATTTTAAAATCTAACAACTTTTCAAAAGGTTAACCTTTCAGGACACCAGAGCCTCTCTTCTTTGGCATCATCTGTCCAACATTTTGGCAAATACCATACATGTTTCACTGCAATACTGATTTTGATTTTCAATTTTGAGTATTCTTGGTTCACAACCACCATTTACTCAAAAATGATTAGGAAGCATATCATCAATAGGCTGGGTTTAATATGTGTGAAAATTTTAAACTTTCTTATAACCCATGTCTATATTTTCTTTCATAATTGGAAACATATATTATCCACGCTCCCCTCCCCCAGTATGTTTATCCAAACTCCCTTGGTACATCAGACCTCTCTCAGTAAAATAAAAATGTGGAAATTAAAGAGAACAAATTTTTCTGAGTAGGAAATGCCAAGCAGCAAAAATCAGTAACAGGTCAATGATGCTCTATTAGAAAGCCAATTTATAGGCATCTCAAACTTCCAGTCACATTTAAAGCCCCTGGAGTACCACCAGGCAATGGCAATGTCTGTGCAGCAAAACTGACAACCCAGAAAGCACATACCTGCAAGCTTTCTCCATGGACAAACACCTGAGCAATAGCCTCACTTCGTAGGTAGATATTTTCAATCTTTTCAGGTGCTATGTATTCTCCTTGTGCCAGCTTAAATATGTGCTTTTTCCTGTCGATAATCTTCAAGGTGCCATTCTGTTGATCAGAAGGAAGGGGGTTATGAATGGGCTGATGGCTAGTTTCCAAGCAGGATGGATCCCAATATAACAGTGAAAGGTATTTAATACACACTATTGATTCATTCTAATAACATCCCACAGAGGTCAGCTATGATCCCATTTTACAGAGAGGAAAACTAAGAATGAGCGAGACTGAGGAACTTGTCCAAAGGTATTCGGCCAAGTGCAGAGATGGAGAAGGGGTCCTAGAGCCCATGCTCATTCAGTGTCACCACTTGGCACCACTGACTGTTCAACCCTAGCAAGGCTCTGCTCGCTCACTACGCCCCCTGCCTGAATTAGGTGCATAACACCTGGCTCACCAAGTGACTCAAGTTCCTTAACAGCAGGAGCACAACTTTTCCTTCCAAAGTGCTCTGCACAGAGTAAGAGTTCAAGAAATGTTTCCTACACAAAGGCCAAATTCCTGTTTTCTTCCTCGATGTCTGGAGGGGTGCTCTTGGCCCTCTGGGAAGAGTGAGTCAACTGTGGAAGTGCTCTAGCATCTCTGGACCAGGCCAGTCACATCCCAGTAGTGCTGTAAGCAAAACACTAGTCTCACTTTCACCCCATCCCCACCCCGGGGCCACTCTCACGCCTCCGAAATTGATCTGTAGAAAGTGTCTAGGGTTCTTTTGTTCCACACCAGTTCCCCATTTTCAAAAGGAGCAAACCAAGGTCCAGAGAGACTATGGGATGTGTTTGTGAGTGCCACAGTAGAATTAGAACTGACATTTAATCTCTCTTGAACCAGAAGAGGGGGACTTAATTTATCTCTAAATAGTTTGGGTATTGCAAAATCTGAAGCCATTTTGGGAGGTATTTTTCTAATCAATACAAATTCGAGAGAAGTAAGCACCTAAACTCTATAAGAATCTGCCAATACACAATAATAAAAATTATATTTGTAATTTTAGTGCTTGCAATCAGCATGGTAATAACTTTGAAACAATAGGTTACTGGTCAAACCAGCAGGTGGGGCAGGTCAGGCTTCTTGCACAAGCTTCTCACTCTTAAGATAGACTCTTCAGAATTTCTCTACAGTAAATGATTCTGAGACTAAATCCAACTAAATTCAAGGGGTTCGTCTAATCTGTGAAACACCTTATTTTTAATGAGATGACAAACCCAAGAAACACATTTATTCCCAAATTCTTGCCCATCCTACATTACTGGAAGTCCACCACAAATTCCCCCATATCTTATTTAACTGAGCCTCAACATCACAGCTCAGTACGGACACTGTAAAAAGCCACTGTCTCTTTGTGTTCCAGTTGAGAAGCAACAACCAGAATTGATGTTACGCATCAAAACAGGCCAGGAGTGGTGGCTCCTGCCAATAATCTCAGCACTTTGGGAGGCCGAGGGGGGGCGGATCACCTGAGGTCAGGAGTTCGAGACCAGCCTGGCCAACATGGTGAAACCTCATCTCTACTAAAAATATAAAAATTAGCCGGGTGTGGTGGCGGCGCCTGTAATCGCAGCTACTCGGAGGCTGAGAGGCAGGAGAATTGCTTGAACCCAGGCGGTGGAGGTTGCATTGAGCCGAGATCGTGCCATTGCACTCTAGCCTGGGTGACAAGAACAAGACTCTGTCTCAAAAAAACAAAAACAAACAAACAAACAAAAAAACCACACATACACACAACAAACAGACAAAAAACCCAACAAAACAAAACACATTTGCTAAAGTTAAAGTGAAAATCCAACCAAGGATGCTAAGTGTAAACCTGTCCCCTGCAGGAAATGGAACAGTCTACATCATACCACTCACGAAGGAGGAAGGGAAAGAGAAAATTCAGGGTGCCACGGCCACGTGGCAGCTGTACAGCAGACTAGATATTTTCTTCCCTACAGTGGAAGAGAACTGTTTGTGACCAGAGGCGGCAACTTACTGGTAACCATTTTCCAATGTCCCCTGTGTGTAACCAGCCGTCTTTGTCCAAAGCTTCTGCTGTTTTCGCTGGGTCATTCAGGTAGCCCTGAAATACATTTGGCCCCTTCACACACACCTAAAGAAAAGAAGATCATCAGTGAACAGCATTTACTGGGGCTTCTCCAGAGAAAACTGGTGTGTGCATGTGTGTACGTGTGTGTCTGTGTCTGCCCCAACCTTTAGCTGGAAGCCCTAAACCCCAGGATGCAGAGGGAGTTACCAGAGCCCCACCGGGACCTGCGAGGGATCTCCAGTGCCTCTACTTCCCTTCCTGAATTACCTCAGCTCTGGTCAATTTGGAGGGCGAAGGCTTGCCCTGGGTTCTGGCTCAAAGCTGTTGGAAAACCCTGCAGGGGATGAAATCCCTTTTAAGTAATTAGGTTTCCCATCCCGTAGCCAGCAGCTCACTAACAGGAACCCAGGGCAATCAACAGGCACGAGCTCCGTCCCAGGAACTGAGGCCACTGGGCCTTTCTTTGCAGGCCCTTGAGCCCAAATTCCTATGAGGCCTGGCAGAGGAAGGCAGGCGTCAGTGTCCCTCCTACCGACTCCCCGAGAGCTGAACATAAATGCACCCTCAGAAAGAAGCCTGGCAGACTCCAGGATCACCAATGAAGTCAAGCTCAATGGCTTTATTGAGCTGTTGGGAAAAACCACTGCATTCACAAAGGCCAGCGATCACAGGAAACGGCAGTGAGGGGAAATGACTGACAGTTTTCACTCACCTCGCCCTCGCCCTCAGCAGCCAGGTAATTCATTTCTTCCACATCAACAAGTTTTATCAAACTGCATGGCATCGGGGCCCCAACATGGCCTGTATATTAAATAAGCAAAGGTCATTCCTAAGGGAACTAATTATAACCTCAGGTCACATTATTTTGATAGCAAACAGGATTCCACAAAAGAAAAACAGCTGGGATAAACTTCTGATTTCTGCAGTTATAGCCATTCTCTTCCTAGTATAATTAAAGAGAGTCTATTCTTAGACTAGGGCAGAACATATTTAGTCTCTTCAGGACCTTTTCCAAATGTGATGCTCTGTTATTTATGAGTAATTTGGCCTCTATGTGAAGGTTCCTACAAACACCTGGAAGCAGGTGCTCTCAAACCTTCAAACGGCTTCCACCATCCAATTGCCCCCAACCATTACTTGCACTCATCTTACACAGACTTTTTTTTTTTTTTTGAGATGGAGTCTCACTCAGTCGCCCAGGCTGGAGTGCACTGGCGCGATCTCAGCTCGCTGCAAGCTCCGCCTCTCGGGTTCATGCCATTCTGCTGCCTCAGCCTCCCGAGTAGCTGGGATTACAGGCGCCCACCACCACACCCAGCTAATTTTTTGTATTTTTTAGTAGAGACAGGGTTTCACGGTGGTCTGGATCTCCTGACCTCGTGATCCGCCCGCCTTGGCCTCCCCTTACACAGACTTCTTAGCATGCCTATTCTCTGTAAGAAGAGAGAACATATGCAGCTTTGGCAAACCTGACACACCACCTGGTTCTCATCAACACGGCCTACCTTTTCTCGCATATGAAGATGCATGTCTTACAGTTTTTACTAAGATGGGACAGTGTTTATTTCTACAGCTAACTTAACTCTCTTGCCAAAGGCTGTTAAGACTGGGTTGTCTTTTCCAAAAGCAGCAACATCAGACATTGGATATGTTAGATACTAGATATCACATTGGATATCACAAATAATTCTTCCTATGTTTTAATAATTTGAGCTTCTAGAGATCAGTATCCCAAATTCTCTGTTCAGGAAACTGAGGTTAAAAATTAAACAAATACCATAAAGAAGATTCACAGACTGTCTGTGCCAATTCCAGTAGAATTATGTTACTAGACAGTGCTAGGTTCTAGAATCTATGTTACTAAATGGTGCTAATACTTATAATACTCCAAATAAGCCAGGGAAGTTTATTTATCACAGTATAGAATTTACTACTCAGGTGACACAGAGGAAGCACAGAAGTTCTGGAGTCAGGCCGGGGTTGAAATCATGGCTCCAAAGCATAATGCTGTGTAAATTCTCAGACATTATTTATGTGTTACTTAAGCAACAATCTATCATTTCCTCTGAGAAGTACCAGAACTTATCTCACAGGGACACTGTCGGGGTTACACGGACATTAGGTGCATCCTAAGCACCCATCGTAGAGGCTTACCCATGACAGGTGCTCAATGATTTCTGTTTGTCCTCCTCCTTTTTCCTTTTGAGAAAAGACTCTTTGAGAAAAAGGACTTGTATTTATTCCTATTGGTAGTCCTAACACCTAGCACAGCACACAGTACAAATTTAGTAACTATTTGTTGTTTAAAATGACCAAATAACGAGACCCTACTCAATTACTAGGAAGCTCTGTTGGGCCAGACATTCTCAGTCTGGAACACAGGGCCCCCCCTCAGATGTCGCTAGTAGGGTCTAGGCAAGTCTCTGCTGCCACCAGCTTTACAGTCAGATCCCCATTGCCACCCCTCAGTTGCAGGAGGCGTTTTCCCCACAGTGCCCTGATTTATGAGCAAACACAGCACTTTTGTTTAAGATGGTTAATGAACCAATCAGTGATTAACCCAATTTCAGACATACCAATAACCCAATATGAACAACATTCCAAAACGGGGCCTCCCACAGTCATACCTGCGGTCCAGTCTCCAGGCATGCTCAGGCAGCACCCGGCAGTGCACTCGGTCTGTCCGTAGCCTTCATAAAACTGGGGCACCAAGAGACAGGACATTATTAAGGACAGCACAATCACACCTTCGCTGGAAGTGCACAATCAAGTATCACTAACTCCCAAGTCATGGCTGACTGTAGTGACATTTCGTTTCAAATGGTCTGTTCAGTAAATTCATTCAATGGTCCAGTGTGCTTTACGCCAACACCAGCCGTCACCCAGGTGCACTTTCTACTTAACTTCCTGTTGCCAAGCAAGGGAGAACCCCTATGTGACTGGTCACCACCCAGCGGCAGTGAACTCCCTGGCCAGTTCACAGGACGTGTACCCCACACATGTCCCGTCTGTCACCAAATCCTCCTTTCCCACGTTACTACAGGTT
This sequence comes from Piliocolobus tephrosceles, assembly GCF_002776525.5. Lineage (NCBI taxonomy): Eukaryota > Metazoa > Chordata > Mammalia > Primates > Cercopithecidae > Piliocolobus > Piliocolobus tephrosceles. Next base: position 5,041,342 of record NC_045436.1, on the reverse strand, counting down.
GTCCGCACGGTGTGCGGGTAGGCTCATCACCTGTGACCCATTCCACACCTGCATGCCTGCTTCTAAAGGTTAGACAATCGTGTGCCTGATCCTGGAGAAAATTCAACAAATGGCAGACACACACATTCCCCTGCCTAGGGTAAAAAATATACATATGGTTGCTTCTCCAAGCAACCTAGTAATAACATGTCTTCAGAACAAAAATAACACACACACACAAAGCAGGGGGTGGGGAAGGACTGGGGTGATGTTGGTGAACGGACACAGAGTCTCCATCAGGAGGACCGGGTTCAAGAGCTCCACAGCACCCCGTGGTGACTACCGCTAACAACAACGTATCATATCCTTGAAAACTGCCCAGAGGGTAGACTCCAGGTGCTCTCACCATGGGGGGAGAAAGAAGCATGGGCGGTAAGACACATGCTAATGAGCTTGATGTAGCCATTCCACCATGTTTACATACATCAAAACATCCTGCTGTATGCCACAAATACAGATATGCTTGCCAATGAAAAAAGACAGACACACACACAGACACACAGACACACACACACAGAGTACAGACGACTTTTGGCGCAGAACAGGACTGGGCATCCTAGTGTGGGAGAATCAGGCGCCCTGACATCCACCTCACCTGACAGCCCAGGGCTGCTCTGAGGAACGTCAGGACAGTGGCAGACACCGGAGCGGCTCCCGTCACCATCAGCCGGACTTTTCCGCCCAGGCTCGACTTTCAGGGAGGAAGAAAGGTGAGGGTTACACACCTGCAAGTCGGCGGCCTCTCCGCCAAGCAGGCCCGCTTGGGACCCCGTTCCCTGACCCACAGCTGAAGGCCACATGGAGAACTCAGTGCCCACGATGGCAACACAGGGCTCCAGTTTGTTTCCAGCCGGGACTGCCCTGTTCCCTCCCAAAGGGGACGGAAGTCAGCCCCACCTCTGCAGAAGCTAGTTCAGGAAATTAGAACACGACTGGGGGGATCTGTGGCAACGACCACAGTTCTGGCCTTTTGGGGGGCACAGTATTATTACACATTATCACTCATGCTTGAAAAATTACCTCAAGAGTGACACACTTGTTCCGGAGAAACGAAACAAAATGGAGAATGAGAAAGGCTACACTACGCGGAATCCTTTTCCCCCAGATGGTTGCAATACTATTATCTCAGAAACCGAGGCCTCCTTAATGGCTTTGCCTTAGTTTTTAAACGTGTGCCAGAATTAAACAAAAACATGTCATTCTCTCCCTCACCTTCATCTCTCCCTCTCACAAAAAAAGCCCTCCCAGAACTCTGAAAGCCGGAACTGGTTTCCATGGGAGCAGCAGCTGCGAGTCATGTGTTACCTGCACTTTGTGGAAGATCAGCCGGTCCCACAGGCTGTTGTTTCTGATGATGCCGCTGCGAAGCTCTGCTTCTTTCCTCTTGGAGGCAAAGTCCAAGAGCCATCGCTTCAGTGTGGTGTTTGCTTGTCCAAAAATCTAATGAGGCAAGACATGAGAAGGTTTCCACGCCTACTAGAAAGGCCAGAGTCAAAAAGTGTGGAGAAATCGGAACGCTCATACGTGGCTGGGGAACACAAAATGGCACAGCCGCTCTGACAGCCTGGCCGGTCCTCTACCAGTCCCGTGTGGTCAGAACAGGACCAGCAATTCCACACCTTGGTATATACCCAGGAGTAACAGACACATACATCCCCAAATGCCCATCAAGTAGGAATGTGTAGGCCAGGTGCGGTGGCCCATGCTTGTATTCCCAGCACTTTGGGAGGCTGAGGTGGGTGGATCTCTTGAGCTCAGGAGTTTGAGTCCAGTGTGGCCAACATGGTAAGACCCCATCTCTACAAAAAATACAAAAATTAGCTGGGCATGGTGGCATGTGCCTGTGGTCCCAGCTACTCAGGAGGCTAAGGTGGGAGGACTGCTTGAGCACTGGAGGTGGAGGTTGTAGTGAGCCATGATAACACCACTGTACTGTAGCCTGGATGACAGAGAGAGATCCTGTCTCAAAAAAAAAAAAAAAAAAAAAAAAGGGAATGGATAAATAAAATGCGTTATATCCATACAGTGGAATATTATTTGGCCATTAAAAGGGATGAAGCAAATATGTGCTACATGGATGCTCGTGAAAGCAGCCAGTCACAAAGGAGCACATATGGCATGATTCCATCCATAGAAAAGTCCAGAATACAGAAATGCACAGATTGAGAACACAGATGAGTGGATGCTTAAGGGTGGAGGGGGTCTGGGCGACGACAGCTAAAGAATAGGTAAGGGTTTCTCTTGGAGGTGATGAAAATGTTCTAAAATTGACTGCAGTGACGGCTGCAGAACTCCGTGAAAGTACTCAGAACCTTTGAATCATACACTCTAAATCCGCAAATTACACAGCGTATTATATGTTGATAAAGTTGTTCTTTTAAAAAGAACCACTAAAAACATAACAAGGTTCTGAGAGATAACGGAAGTCCTGCCTCTAAGTGAAACCTCATTCTGGAGACTGCCTGCTCGTGCCCCTCACGCCCGACCCTGGCTGTGTGGTCCACGCGATGACACCCACCACGGAGGGGCTGGTGTTCTCTTGGGCTCTGCTGTGGCTTAGTCACTTCTTTCAGTGTGGCCAATTAAGTAATGTTTTACATGCCCATGCAAGGAGCTTTACAAAGAAGAAAACCATTTCATAGTTACTATTCTCATGTGATCCCATTAGCAACTTTTGGAGACAAATAGTAGGAGAGAAGAGGTAACAGTCCATGTTATACACGAGGAAGCAGAGGCTCAAGTGTTTATTGTAAAAATAAAATAACCTCCCACCTTACGCTTGTATTGTGACCAGGTTTACAAAGTGTGTTCATGTGTTTTCTCTTATAATCCTTATCAACAACTGTGGGAGGTAAATGCATCCTAACTTTACAGATGAGTAAACTGAAGTTCTACAAGATTGAGAGGATTGTCCAGGGTCATGCACATGGCACACGGCACAGCCCAATTCAAACCCAAGCCCCTGCGTCCAAGTCAGTGCTCAGTTCTGGGACTTTGCGGCTTAGAACTTACTCGGTCAAACATCCGGTTCAGCAGTCTTGGAACCACAGGGAAGACAGTGGGTTGAAGCACCTTGAGGTCATCCATGAGCAGCCTGATATCTCCTTGGAAAAATCCGATTTTAGCTCCATGACACAGCATTACACACTACAGGGGCAATGGAAACAACAAACATTTTATCATCACAGCAGGCGGTACACAACACGGACAACACCCAACACTTCAGTTTTAGCAGTTCAGGCCAGTTTCCAGAAATCTTAAATCTCCTAAATATAGATAATGTAAAAAAAAATGTGCATTTACTAGTCATCGTACAACATGGAAATGTGGTATTTCTCTTGGTTATCCTGAAGATACAGGACTTAGTAAAAAACCAGGCTATGTTGTAGAACTAAATTAATAATGACTTTTCTTTTATAGTTGATCTTTCTGGACCGATGTCCATATTAGTATCCTTCAAAAGTCTGGGCTCCTAATTTTAAAATGAGTGATTAAATTCAAGTATCCTGTTCATACTCAGAAAAAGAATTTGTATTCTTTCAAAGAGATTCTACTCTTTTAGTGTGGTAGTAAGTGGTAGTCTGTTGAATGAATGACATGGTATTACATATTCTAAATATTTTTAGTGGCTGGGTGCGGTGGCTCACGCCTGTAATCCCAGCACTTTGGGAGGCCAAGGCGGGCGGATTACTTGAGTTCAGGAGTTCCAGATGAGTCTGGCCATGTTAGAGTGAAACCCCACGTCTACTAAAACAAAAATTAGCTGGGCGTGGTGGCAGGTGCCCGTAGTCCCAGTCACTAGCGGGGGCTGATGCTGGAGAATCACTTGAACCCAGGAGACGGAGGTTGCAGTGGGCCAAGATCGTGCCACTGCTCTCCAGCCTGGGCCACAGAGGGAGACTCTGTCTCAAATATATTTATATAGCCTTCCAGAAACTTTACGTTTAATTTATTCTCCGAATAAAAACTTAACTTCTTGCCTAGAGTTCAAGTTTGTTAAAGTCTCACTTTCTTTTGTTTGAATATAAAAGTTTCTGAAAGGCCACTAAGTATGATGAATTTGTGACACCAGGGTATCTAATACCAAAGTGGCTTGCCATTCAGCTAGAATACACTGCACAATCTTTTTCCTGTTGAGTACAAACCGTACTGGCAAGCCATATGGAACTGACAGTTTGCCTAAAGATTCAAAAGGTGACACAAGGGAAGTACAAACGTTCTCTGGCTTAAAAGCTGAAACCACAAGAAAGGTACACCATTTAAAGGTTAAAAGGTTCACTGTTTAACAATTACAGCTCAGAAAGCTTTTGTTCAGTGTGGCCTGCCTTCTAGGCACCCCTCTAAAACTTGTTAGGTACAGCAACTCATTTGAGATTGCTTCGTAAACCCAGAAGATCCTGAGGTGTGCAGGACGTAGAAGGAACAGATGGCAGATGGGATGTAATCGCCTTCGATCCTCTGGGGTGAGCAAATCCGACAGGGCAGCTGCCATCCAAAGCATTGGCTGTGAGTCACCCCTGTCTCCAACACAGCAGCGGGCACACAGCTAGAGCTCAGTAACTACTCACTAAATGAATGAATGGTGCTCATTGTTTTTTCCTACAGTATAAAATCCAAAATTGTCAAAGAAAGAAAAAAGGTGGTTCTTGGTCAGTTTTAACATTAGTCACACAGTTGATTACAGGGAGCCTAAGCAAAGGTCAACTGGAGGATCATTCTCTTTTTCCAAGGGCACTTAGAATATTGCTGAAAAAATTAGTCTCAAGCCAACTTGCCCATTATGAACAAGCACAATCAAAATTAGAGACTTCTTACAGAACAGAAGCCTCACCAGGCTTTGTAGAACTAAATTAATAATGACTTTTCTTTTATAGTTGATCTTTCTGGACTGATGTCCATATTAGTATCCTTCAAAAGTCTGGGCTCCTAATTTTAAAATGAGTGATTAAATTCAAGTATCCTGTTCATACTCAGAAAAAGAATTTGTATTCTTTCAAATAATCTGTACCATTTCTACAACAGGGCTGAGCAAAGAATTCTTTACAGAGATGACAGTCTGCACGTCACACTTACCTTCATGAGCTGTTCATACATGTGTGCAAGTGGTAAAAATGAAATGTGTGTGTCACTGGCATTCAAGGGAAGTGCTTTCTGCAAAACACAACAACTTAGCAGAACATACACAACAAGCAAGCAAGGAAAACAAAACTAAATGCCTACCTCTACAACTCTCTCAAACATATGGGCGAGAGGCAAGAAAGATATCAAAGTATCATCTGGGCAAGGATTGACTGAATTCTGTAAGCAAAGACACCAGCAAGGCAGAAAAGCATTAAGACTCCCAGTAACTTTCCATTTTATTTCTGAGCACATAGTACCTCAACACTGAGGAGAAACAGCTTTTGCTTATGGTCTGCAACTTTTTCTCACCAAAGAATAAAATGAAAAGCAAGGGGCATGGTGGCTCACACCTGTAGTTCCGGCACTTTGGGAGGCCGAGGTGGGCAGATCACTTGAGGTCAGGGGTTCAAGACCAGCCTGGACAACATGGTAAAACCCCATCCCTACTTAAAATACAAACACTGGCCAGACATAATGGCACATGCCTGTAATTCCAGCTACTCAGGAGGCTGAGGCAGGAGAATCGCCTGAACCAGGGAGGCGGAGGCTGCAGCGAGTCCAGATCGCACCACTGCACTCCAGCCTAGGCAACAGAGTGAGACTCTGACTCAAAAAAAAAAAAAAAAAAGCAATACTTTCATTATTCAAATAAAGTGGAAGTCACTCCCAATGACAAGGTAAATTCACTTCAGGGCTTTCATCAAAACAAGGAAAATTTTGCCCAAATTGGAAGGTTAAGGGATTATGTGCTCTAATCAGTATTTCATCACTACAGTATCCCAGTACCCAGCAAGTTCAATTCTACCTTAAGAAATACAGGTCCCATTTCAACATAAAATTGTATTTTATGTTGCTAAGGGAAAGGAGGAAAGAAGATAAAAGAAGGTGGATTTCTAAGGTCCTTAGAGTATTTTGAGTTTGATCAATATATAAATACATAAAGCCCTACTTTACATAATTTGTTTAATGCAACCTCAGATCCGGCACCCAGGAATTTGCTCTCCTATAAAATACTGATCATGATGATTAAACAGACAGATTCAGTTTGGACATCTGGTTTCCCTCAGAATGGGCCTTACTTAGGGGCAGGCACAGTGAGGGTTTGTATAGAATATTCATGTTTTTAACATAAAGAATTCTGGCCAAAACAGGGGGTGTCCAACAGCAGCTGCTGTCACACCAACTAAGAAATGAGGGCATTGTCGTTACCTAGGGGATGATGTACCAAGTTCTGAGCCATGCCCTTTCCTTTCCTAAAGCTGGGTCACCCTTAGTAATAATGTGACAATGGATGAAAGCATCAATCCTGAGCAAACACAGCAGCCCCAGAAGCACTGGATGTGGGCTGAGCATGCTGTAATCTCAGCTTGATTTTATTCAAGTCTGACAGGCATCCCAAGTAGTACTTCTCAGGATGAAATTGTTATATTAGTATAATGAGAAATCAGACTCCATTTTACCTATACTTTTCCACATTCTGATTTAGAACAAAAATATTGTCCATGATCATGATTAGACATTTTACAAAGCTGAGAAGACAGATATTGTAACTGATATTGTAATTGATTTGCTATTATAATTGACTTTAAACAAAGTTCTGTAATCATTTGCCTCAATGAACCACCAATGCATTTTAAGTTTTCTTCGAAGGCCAATTACGACATTAAAATTTCACTTTGGTAAGGTACTAAATGTTGCACTCTGTTGAGAAAGTATACACCTTTACAAAGGGTATTTGGAAAGGGTGAGCCAAGTAAAGTAAGTGCACAATCCCTCAAAGATCAGTTTTCTGTAGCCACCAAACAAGTCCATTCCCCAAAGCCATTAAGCTCAGGCTCCTGCTACAAAAATCAGAGCTACAGAATACTCCCCAAGAGACTGCAAAAGCCAATTATGTTAACTATAAAAAAAGAGTATGCGGAAAAGGCATTATATTGTTCAATAAGCACCTTTATAAAGGGCAAGTTTGGAATAGGCTCTTGGTGTTACGGACTGAATCACGTCACCTCCTTCTAAATTCATATGTTGATGTCCTAACTCCCAATGTAGAGAGGGCACTGCTGTGACTGTATTTGGAGGTAGGCTCTGATCTGATAGGGCTAGTGTCCTTATAAGAAGCGGAAGAGACACCAGAGCACTCTCTCTTCGCACATGTACGGAAGAAAGGCCATGTGAGGATACCGGAGAAGGAGACTGACTGCAAGCCAGGAAGACAGCCCTCACCAGAAGCCAAATTTGCCAGCAGCTGATCTTGGACTTCTAGCCTCCAGAACTGTGAGAAAATAAATGTCTGTTGTATAAGCCACCCAGTCTGTGGGTTTTTTCTTTTTTTTTTTTGTTATGGCAACCTGAATAGACTAAGACACTGGGTAGTAAACTTTAAAAGTATGGGAAATTAGTTGAAGTACAAGTCTTTAATACTTCTAGTGCAATGGAAGTCACACTGACCACAACAGATAATGATAATTGAAAAACTTTTAGCATATCGTTGCCAATTTAAAATACATTATTTCCCAAATACAGGGACACTGGATAAAAACACAAGACAGTCCATCTCTTCTCTGTCCTTTCTTGGATATATTTCTAGGGCAATCTCCAAATAGAGTTTCACTATATTAATGTTGCAGTGAACTTCATCTGTCAATTCACCTTAATTATCACAGAGAAGGGTTGGCGATTAGGTCCAAAGTGAAAAAAGACAGAAGGTGGACTTGGGCCTAAAGTTCTGACCTTATCCGTATGTCACCTCGTTTCTAAATACCACACAGGCCTAACACAGTGGTGCCACCTTCAGCACTTTCATTCTCAAGGACTAATGTCAACCAGTGAGGAAAGATGACAACATCCCAAAAAGTTACCTCTGTTGCTTTCACAAAAGCTGAACAATCGCTCACTATGTTTCGATGAGTGATCATTGCTCCTTTGGGGTTGCCTGTGGAGCACATATGAAGCAGAACAAAGTTAAAGAATGACAGAAATGAAGGAGGCCCAGAAACCCCGCATAATTAGGGCCTCGGACACCTCTACTGTTAAGATACATCGTGAAAGCCAAATGTTGAACACTAAATTCCTGAGCAACCTGCAATCCTTTCATTGACTTATCTTTCAAAACCTTTATTAATATGGGCAAATTTTAAAGGGTATACGTAGTCAGAAGGAAAACCAGAAATTGTCTCCCTGGGAGCCACCGATCTAGTCTGTCCTAGGAAGACAGGTACATCTAATATCACCCTCAAGAAATGTTTGAGGAATTATCCGGCACTCTTGGCCTCTGAGAAGAGCAACAAGAAGACAGCACTGGAACCGCCTCCTTCTCTTCTGCTTTCGGTCCATCTGCCGTTAGCTGATAAGTCATCCAAAAGCGGTGGGAGAGAGTTCAGCCCACTGGCTGCCACATGTAGAAGCAATTCTGTCTCAAAACTCACCTGTAGTTCCACTTGTGAAACAAATTACTGCAAGATCTTCAGGTGCTGGAGGCTAAAGAAGATTAAAAAAAAAAAAAAAAGCTGATATAAATCAGAACAGAAAAGAGAACTATAAGCCACAAAGTACCAGGCTAGATACCGAAGACTACATATTGTAAGACGACAGAGCAGGGTCTGACACAGTGTGCTTACCTTGGGCTTCCGTCTGTTGGCTCTTCCCAGGTCCTTAATTAGAAGAGAAAAAAAGTCATTTTAAATGGAAATGTTTTCTAACTGTAAAGGATAAGGTCACATCAAGGCACTTAAAGCTGGCCTTACTGTGGGCTTCGTTCACAGCTGGCTCGAAAACAGCATAATTTTCTAATTAAAGAAACTATGGTAGTTTTAATTAACCAGAACCGAAATATTTACTCATTGTTCTGAGAAGCCATTTTCCAGTTATCTCTTCTCTTACATAAAACCACACAGATGATATTAGGACTGGCCTTTGAAATAGGATGTATTAAAATACAGCAGTCAAAGTCTTTACAATGCATTTCTGGTCCCCACTTCCACTCCTTATTAGGGCCTTTAATAAAGCCCTGTTCTTAACCATAACTAGATACTGTAGATTCTCTGCAGGCTCCTCATATCAGAGCACAGTACGACCTCACCCCCGCATTCTGCACAACTGACATCTGCAATCTGAGAAGGAAAATCAATCTCTGCTCGGTGGAAATGCTAGCCATTTTGGAGAGGCTCAAATATCTGCTCAAATATCTCCCCACGTAGAGTGGAGATAGGATTTGGGAGCCTCCAGTGATAAAACAGGCCACAGCAGAACCTCGAAGACTATTTCCTGAATGGACTTAAAGGTTAAGAATGACGCATTGCGCGGGGACGGCATTTCCCAGCGACAGGCTTCCGGCCACTACCACTGATGGGGTTTGGTTGACTGCATGAGTGCGGTCTTGGTGGCCACTTTAATATCTATTAATTTTAACAAATGAACGATTTATATTCTTTTCCTATTAAAATGGAACAGCGTGAATGAGGATATGGAATGAACATGCCATTGAACACGTTCAGTTCACATGGAAATTAGATGGATGTGCTCAGGGCTCAGTGAGTTTCTGCCCAGCATCCATTAAGTTTTCAATCTTAATTCCATTTTAAATGATGTAAGTGGCAGACCACCGATTAAGAACAGGAACTAATACATCCAATGAGAGGTCAGCCAAAAGCTACAGCAATAATTCTGTACATTTTTTTCAAAATAACCTTTATTAGCTCCAGATTTCTACTTGTCTATTAAAAATTCTTACATAACTTCGGGAGATACCCAAGTTTTCAAAAATTGATGTTAAATAAAATAAAGCCCCAGTTACATACAATTTGGCTCTTAATTTATTGGGAACAAACATTATCCAAATTAGTGCAGTGTTGCCACGAAAGTTTCACAGCCTTACATCTCTCTTACGGTATCACTTAGGAAAAATCCTGCAGTTATTATTATTATTTTTTTTTGAGACAGAGTCTCGCTCTGTCGCCCAGGCTGCTGTGCAGTGGCACAATCTTGACTCACTACAACCTCCACCTCCTGGGTTCAAGCGATTCTCCTGCCGCAGCCTCCCGAATAGCTGGGATTACAGGTGTGCGCCACCATGCCAGGCTAATTTTTTGTATTTCTAGTACGATGGTGTTTCACCATGCTGGCCAGGCTGGTCTCAACCTGACCTCATGATCCACCCGCCTCAGCCTCCCAAAGTGCTAGGATTACAGGAGTGAGCCACTGCGCCTGGCCAAATACTACAATTATTTAAAAAAAAAAAATCTTTATGTTCCAAGAAAAAAAACCACCCATAAACAAAAACTGAATTCTAGTTAATGATAAATACCCTGAAGTATTTAGGGGTAATAAAATCTGCAACTTACTAAAATGCATCAAAAAAATAAGATGGAGGGACAAAGTGATGGACTGATAAGAGATAAAGCAAATATACTAAAATGTCAATTGGTGGTGAGTATACAGCTGTCTACTATGCAATTCTTTCAACTGTTTGGATGTTTAAAATTTTCATAATTAAAATACTGAAAAATGCAAACATTCCAAATACCAAAATTTCTATTTTTGATCCTGTAAAAAAATGCATTAATATAAACTCAACACAAGATCAAGCATAATGCTAGTTTTAAATTCTTTTCTTTAGACCTTCACCTTTTGCTCAGAATATTTTTAAAAACTAAGTATAAATCATATTAAGCAGGTAAGTGTAAAACAATGTCTTCTACAAATTAATATTTTAATATAAACTTTATATTATAATCTTCAATCATCTAAATCATTTTAAAATTTCAACATTACTTCTTTATCATACAGCAGTCAAAAAACACCAGAAAAATTCCTGCATCGATGGGGAGGGGAGAAAAAGGGAAGGTAAGCGAAAAAGAGATCACATTATAGTAAAAGGGGGTTAAAAGTGAAAAAAGAGAAGCGGGGAAACACCAGGTAACAAGCTAACTAAAACCCCAATTCAACAAGGAAGCACGTGGGTCAGCACTTACAGGATAAGTTCCGTGCTACTGAGAGAGAGCTGGGCAGGGGCGCACACATGCACGAGAGAGAAAGTTCTGTTAGAACACACGAGCTTCCCTGTGCTTACTAGGTTCCTCAGGAAAGGTTTTACTGATCCTTACTTATAGCTTCAAATTCTTTGTAGAAGGAGGAAAATTACACATAAAAATTTAAAATCCTATTTATAACAGTTTCAGAAAAATATTTCTAACTCCTTCAGAAAGAGAATGACTGACTCTATTTTCCTGTGACTTCCTATGATATGTATATAAAAAGATCCTCCTCTGGTCATGTTCTTGGATGGAACTGTAATCCAAGTCCGGCTGACGGGGATCAACTTCTTGTATCATCTGACATCAGGCACCCATGCTCAGCATGGACCTCACTCATTCTCCTGGATTGGCTGCCTTTAAAGTCGTGATGGGTATGACTCTTAAAAGACTCAATATGAAAAATAAACCAAATCAAACCTGTGTGTTGGAAACTCACCAGGACTCTCCACGAGCCACCCAGGGAAAAGAACGATGAGGCTGATTTCTATATTTGGCTTGGCATTAAAGACAAATTAGTAAGTAAAAGGCATTAAAGCCCAAAGAAGACACAGAAACTGAAAGTTCCACCTGCCTGAAGCTGTAATTCCCATTTCTGGCATTTCTGGGCACAGCTTGTCAGTGCTCTGGAATAAATATCTGAGTGCTGAAAGCACCTGGGTAAGGTGTGATGTGTTAACACTGGGCACACATGTAGAATCCTTTCTCCAGCAATGAGACAGAAATTTCTGCGCTCTTTCATGGGTTGCGGAGGCGACCGGCCAGCGCTGGGACTGCACGATGGCACTAGATAGCACTGGATAGCACGTGTGAGCCAACATGGCCCCAGGGAAAGCCTTCGGGGAAGGAGGCAGGGAACTCACCTCCATCGCCTTCAGGCTGATGATTTCCACCCCACACTTCTGGCCTTGTTCTACCAGTTCACTGCCGTACGCATCCATGACAACTATGATTTTAAGGCTTGGTGTTAACTTATTTTCTACACCCTCTAGTAAGAGTTTGGCCTTCTCTGGCTTGTCAACAAAAACCAGAAAGAGTTCAGCTGTAAATGAAAAGATACAATGAAGAATAAGCTCTGGGATGTTAAAAGACTGACTCTGTCATATCCAGCACAAGGATACTTGAAGTACTACATTCTTTGAATAAAAAGGTAAATATACATTTACATGTAAAATCTTTGTCAAATCAAATGTAAGCAAATGCAAAGTCACTGACCCTAACCAGGAACTATGCCAATAATCCAGGCAAAGATCACAGACGTACCTTTGTTGACTATGTACGTTACGGCTTCGTTTCCAAGGGTATCATAAAGTGGAACAACCACCATCGAATAAGCAAAGCATCCTTGTTCAATAATCACCCACTAAACAAACAGTAAACGTCAGGGAGAGAAAACAAGATGTCATCATGGAATCAATAAGAACAATACTCAAGAGAGATTCAACGTGAAAACCTTTGACGCAGCAAAATTAACATTTGTGTTATCTACTACTCTGTGCCAGGTGCTATGAGGGATTCAGAATGAGAACAAAACACTTGCCCATTCTTAAAAAGAAATTAAGGCCAGGTACACTGGCTCACACCAGGAATCCCAGAACTTTGGGAGGCCAAGGTGGGGGGAATCAGTTGAGCCAGGAGTTCAAGACCAGCCTGGGCAACATGGCAAAACCCTGCCTCTACAGAAGTTATCTGGACCTGGTGGCACACACCTGTAGTCGCAGCTACTTGAGAGGCTGAGGCGGGAGGACTGCTTGAACCCAGAAGGTTGAGGCTGCAGTGAGTTGTGATCACACCAATGCACTCCAGCCTGGGTGACAGAGTGAGATCCTGTATGTATGTATGTATGTATGCACAAAGAGAGGGAGGGAAAGAGGGAAGGGAGGAAAGAGAGAGAGAGAAAGAAAGAGGAGAGAGAGGACAGAGAGAGAAAGATGAGAGACTGAGAAAGAAAAGAAAAAAGAAAGGAAAGGAACGGAAAGGAAAAGGAAAGAAAGGAAAGGAAAGAAAGGAAGAAAGGAAGAAAGAAAGAAAGAAAGAAAGAAAGAAAGAAAGAAAGAAAGAAAG